>NC_067481.1:86791546-86969308 GCF_947179515.1 Apodemus sylvaticus | reverse complement strand
AGAGAGAAGGAAAGAAAGAAAGAAAGAAAGAAAAAAAGAAAGAAAGAAAGAAAGAAAGAAAGGAAGAAAGAAAGAAAGAAAGAAAGAAAGAAAGAAAGAAAGAGAAAGAAAGAAAGAAGGAAAATGTTTTCTCTAATGGAATCTCACTGAATGTTCAAACCACAAATAAGAGCAGAAACCACTCCCAGCAGTAGATGACAAACACAAAACAAACTCAATTGTTTGAGATGTATATGTGTGTGTGTGTGTATCTGCTCATGCACTTCTCTGTGCTTGTGTGTGTGTACTGTGTGTGTGTGCATGTGTGTGTGTGTGTGCACACACGCTCATGTGACCACATGCACACATGATAATGGCTTGCTTGGCCATTGTTTATCTTACTGTTATTGTGTTTGTATATTATGGTCTTTGATTCTGTGTTTTTTATGTACTTTGTTCTATTTTTTAATTTATGTATGTGTTTCTTGTGATATTTCATTACTTTTTATTCTCCTTTGCCTACTTTCTTTTCCTAAAGAGTGAATGAAATAAATGGAATTGGAGTGAATAAATGCATGGAAAAGATGCAGGATGATTTGGGGGAGCTGCCGCAAGGGAAACCACAATCTGAATGCATTGTCTGGATGTGCAATTAAAACATAAAAGTAAAAATAAATCCTCCTAAATTTGAAATACTTAAAATAAACATCATTGATGTTAAAATACTAGACATAGGACTGTATGTTAAAATTCAAAGGACATATATCAAAGGACTATAGTTAACAAACATACCGTGTTGAAATAAAAGAATCAGCACCTTTAAATCACATGTAAGGCAAGAGTATCATTATGGTTCTTTTAGTATAAAAATAGAATACAATAATGTAAATATGAATTAATGTATCAAAATAAAGAATTGTACAAAGGAAATGCATTCATTATATACATATAATTTTTAACTAAAAATCATATAGAAGCATTTTTTATTCAGGAATGTGATAATATATGGCTATTTCCCGAGTTTACAGAGAGAGTTCAGCCATTAAAGGCTTGGCTCACAACCAGAACATCAACTATTTTTCTAAGGACACCAGATTTATTAAAATATGGTAATGTAAAAATGGTTCAAAAATAACAAAGTAGTTTCCTTCCTGTCCACAACTGTACCTGTGGCAGATTGGGTGCTGCAGGCCTTGCGTTCTACCCCCACTCAAAGACAACTGGACTGCCAGGAGATCAAAGACTTACAGGTGAGATGCTTCCACCCCAATTCCTGGGCTAATTGGGACACCTATGGAACCAGCAAAGACAGTACCTATCTGCTCTGCCAAAGACACAGCTTCCTTCTAGCCCCACAACTCTGCCTTGGGCTGATCAGGTACTGCAGACCCCCTGCCACACCCAAAGACAGCTTGATTCTCAAGAGGTCTGTCATAACCAGGCTCACAGGAGGGACAGGATCCAGTCAGAGATAGCAAGACTAGTTAACACAAGAGATAGCAAGATGGTGAGAGGCAAGTGCAAAATGATAAGCAACAGAAACCAATGTCACATGGCACCATCACAACCCAGTTCTCCCACCACAGCAAGCCTTGGATATCCCAAAGTACCTGAAAAGCAAGATTTCAACTGAAAATCTCATGCTATGAAGATGTTAGAGTTTCTTAAGGAAGACCCAAATAACACACTTAAATAAATATAGGAGAACATAGGTAAACAGGTAGATGTTAAAGAGGAAGCATGTGAATCCTTAACAGGAATACAGGAGAATTCAATCAAACTGGTGAAGGAATTTAACAAAATTGTCCAGAATCAAAAATGTAAATAAAAACAATAAAAATCACAAATGGAGGCAACCCTGGAGATGGAAAACCAAGAAAAGTGAACAGGAGATACATATACCAGCACAACCAACAGAATATAAGAGATAGAAGAGAGAATATCAGGCATAGAAGATACCATGGAAGATATTGACACACCAGTCAAAGAAAATAGAAAGTATAAAATGTTCCTAATGCAAAACATAGAGAAAATTCAGGAAACAATGAAAAGACCAAACCTAAGAATAATAGTTATATAAGAGAGTGAAGAGTCTCAATTCAAAGGGCCAGAAAACATCTTCAACAAATCATATAAGAAAAATTTCCTAACCTAAAGGAAGAGATGCCTATTATTGCACAAGAAGCCTACAGAACATCCAATAGGTTAGATTAGAAAATAAATTCCACCCATCATATAATAATCAAAACACTAAATGCAAATCAAAACTACCGTGAGATTTCACCTCACACCAGTCAGAATGACTAAGGTTAAAAACTCAGGAGACAGCAGGAGTTGGTGAGGATGTGGAGAAAGAGGAACACTGCTCCACTGCTGGTGGGAATGCAAGATGGTACAGCCACTGTAGAAATCAGACTGGCAGTTCCTCAGAAAACTGGACATGACACTTCCAGAAGACCCTGTGATACCACTCCTGGGCATATTCCCACAGGATTCCCCAGCATGCAATAAGGACACATACTCTACTATGTTCATAGCAGACTTATTTATAATAACCAGAAGTTGGAAAGAACCCAGATGTCCCTCAATGAAGGAATGGATACAGAAAATGTGGTATATTTACACAATAGAATACTACTCAGCAATTAAAAACAATGAATTCATGAAATTCTTAGGCAAATGGTTGGAACTGAAAAATATCGTCCTAAGTGAGGTAATCCAATCACAAAAGAATACACATGGAATGCAATCACTGATAAGTGGATATTAACTAGCCCAGAAGCTCTGAAGATCCAAGACACAAGTAGCATATCAAATAACTCCCATGAAGAAGTAAGGAGAGGGCCCTAGTTCTGAAAAGACTTGATCCAGCATTGTAGGGAGTGACAGGACAGAGAAATGTGAGGGAGGCGATTGGGAAATGGGTGGAGGGAATAGGGCTTATAAGACCAATGGGAAGGGGGAACCAGGAAAGGGGATAGCATTTGGAATATAAACGAAGTATATAGAAAATAAAAGAAAAGAAAAATTAAAACACTGAATACACAGAACAAAGAAATGATACCAAAGCAGTAAGGGTAAAAGACCAAGGTAACCTATAAAGGCAGTCCTATCATAATTACACCAGACTTAACGGAGACTCTAAAAGCAAGAAGATCTTAGACATATGTCATACATACTCCAAGAAAGCAAAATGGCATCCCAGGGTACTATACCCAGCACAACTTTCAATAATCATAGATGAAGAAACCAAGATATTACATGACAAAACTAAATTTAAACAATATCTTTTGACAAATGCAGCCCTACAGAGGATAACATAAGGAAAAATCCAACACAAGGAGGGTAAATACACCCAAGAAAAACAAAGCAATTAATCATCGCACAACAAACCCAAAAGAAGAGAAGCACACAAACATAAAACGACCACTAACAACAAAAATATCAGGAACTAAAAATCATTGGTCTTTAATTTCTCTCAACATCAACAGACTCAAATCTCCAATTAAAAGACATAGACCAACAGACTGGATACATAAACAGGACCCAACATTTTGCTGAATACTGGAAATAAACCTCAGTGACAAAGACAGCACTACCTCAGAGTAAAAAGGCTGGAAAAATTTTCCAAGCAACTGTTCCCAAGAAACAAGCTGGTGTAGCCAGTCTAATATCCAATGAAAGAGATTTTAAACCAAAAGTAATGAAAAGAGATGGAGAAAAATACTTTATACTCATCAAAAGAAAAAAATCTACCTAGATGATTTCTCTATTCTGAACATCTATGCCCCAAACACAAGGACATCAACATTTGTAAAAGAAGCATTACTAAAGCTCAAAACACACATTGAACCTCACACAACAATAATGGGAGACTTCAACACCCACTCTCATTAATGGAAAGATCATGGAAACAGAAACTAAACAGAGACACAGTGAAACTAACAGAAGTTATGAAACCAATGGATTTAACTGGTATCTACAAAACATTTCACCCTAATACAGCTAACTGTTGGAATATGCCCAGGGACCCCAATGGCAGAGTCATTGGGGATTGTATCCCCATATGAAGAAAAGCATTATCAACTCATAAGACCCCTCAGAGCTCCCAGGGACTAACCACCAACCAAAGAAAATATATAAGTGACTCCATGGCTCTAGTTACATATGTGTGTGTGTATATCAGAGGACTACCTTATCTGGCATCAATGGGAGGCAAGGTGTTTGGTTCTGTGGAGGCTTGGAAGGGGGAAGCTAGACAGGTGAGGCAGGAGTTGGTGGGTGGGTGGGGAGTGAGGACA
This sequence comes from Apodemus sylvaticus, assembly GCF_947179515.1. Taxonomy (NCBI): domain Eukaryota; kingdom Metazoa; phylum Chordata; class Mammalia; order Rodentia; family Muridae; genus Apodemus; species Apodemus sylvaticus. The sequence goes on along the minus strand of NC_067481.1, from coordinate 86,965,028 downwards.
GGCCTGTGAGTGCAGATAGGAACATCCCTGCTGTTCATAGGAATCCACCTTAAACTCTGAGGACACAGCACGGGACTGGAGGCTTCTGATTTCTGTCTGAGCCCAGAGCTGATCCTGGGCCACAGAGTTACATACACAAATACCACTAGGAGAGAGCTGGCCTCCCAGGAGTGCCTACATAACTGCACGTACAGAGCTTACTCTGTACTACAGCTCTTCATACCTAAATTCCTTGAGGAGAGAACTGGTCTCCCAGGAGTACTGACACACAGGCTTGCAGGACAAGCAAGCCACAGTCAAAGTCAGGAAGACCAGCTAACACCATAGATAACCAGATGGTGAAAGGCAAGCATGGGAACACAAGCCACAGAAACCAAGGCTACTTAGTATAATCATAACCTACTTCTCCCACCACAGCAAGCACTGGTTACCCCAACACACCAGAAAAGTAAGACTGATTTAAAATAACATCTCATAATGATGATAGAGGCCTTCAAGAAGGACATAAATAACTTGGTTAAAGAAATGTATAACACAGGTAAACTGGTAGAAGCACTTGAAGAGGAAACACAAAAACAACTTAAAGAATTGAGAAACACTTGAACAGGAAAACACAACCAAACAGATGAAGGAATTCAAAACCATCCAGGATCTAAAAATGGAAGTAGAAACAATAAAGAAATCACAAAGGGAGACAACTCTGGAGACAGAAAACCTAGGAAAGAAATCAAGAATCATAGATGCAAGCATCAACAACTGAATACAAGAGGTAGAAGAGTGAATCTCAGGTGCAGAAGATACCATACAAAACATTGACACAACAATCAAAGAAAATGCAAAAGGCAAAAATCTCCTCACCTAAAACATCCAGGAAATCCAGGACACAATAAGAAGATCAAACCTAAGGATTATAGGTATAGATGAATGTAAAGATTCCCAACTTAAAGGGCCAGTAAATATCTTTAACAAAATTATAGAAGAAAACTTCTGTAACCTAAAGACAGAGATGCCTATGGACATACAAGAAGCTTACAGAACTCCAAATAGATTGGACCAGAAAAGAAATACCTCCCATTACATAATAATCAAAACACCAAATGTACTAAACAAAGAAATAATATTAAAATCAGTAAAGGGAAAAGGTCAAGTAACATATAAAGGCAGACCAATTAAAATTACACCAGAATTACACTTCTCACAAGAGACTATGAAAGCTAGAAGATCCTAGGCAGATCTCATAAAGACCCTAAGAGAAAAACAATGCCAGCAGAGACTACTATACCCAGCAAAACTCTCAATAACCATGGATGGAGAAAATAAGATATTTCATGACAAAACCAAATTTGCACAATATCTTTCCACAAATTCATCCTTACAAAGGATAATATATGGAAAACACCCACACAAGGAGGGAAACTACACCATAGAAAAAGCAAGAAATTAATCTTCTTTCAACAAACCCAAAAGAAGATAGCCAAACAAAGATAAAAATAATGTCAAAAATAACAGGAAGCTACAATCACTATCCCTTAATATTTCTTAGCAACAATGGACACAATTCCCCCAATAAAACAATAGGGGTTACAGGGATGCTTCAATATAAGGAAATCCATCAATGTAATCCACTATATAAACAAACTCAAAGAAACAAAACCACATGATCATTTCTTTAGATTTCCTGAAGTTGTTTATCAGATTGTGGAGTTCTCTGGTGGAATTTTTCTGAGAAAGCATTTGACAAAATTAAACACCCCTTCATGATTTAAGTGTTAGAAAGATGAGGAATTCAAGGCACAGAACTAAACATAATAAAAGCACTGTACAGCAAACCAGCAGCCAACAGCATACTAAATGGAGAGAAGCTTGAAGCAATCCCACTGAAATCAGGGACTAGACAAAGCTGTCCACTCTTTCCCTGCCTATTCAATATAGTACTCAAAGTCCTAGCTAGAGCAATTAGACAACAAAACAAGATTTAAGAGATACAAATTGGAAAGGAAGAAGTAAAAAATCACTGTTTGCAGATAACATGATAGTATACTTAAGTTCTACCAGAGAACTCCTCAATCTGATAAACAACTTCAGGCAAGTGGCTCTATACAAAATTAACTCAAACAAATCAGTAGCCTCCTATACTCAAAGGATAAAAAGGCTGAGAAAGAAATTAGAGAAACAACTCCCTTCACAATAGTCACAAATAATCTAAAATACATACCTGTGACTCTAATTAAACTAATGAAAGCTCTGTATGACAAGAGTTTCAAGTCTCTGAAGAAAGAAATCAAAGAAATTCTCAGAAGACGGAAAGATCTCCCATGCTCCTGGATTGGCAGGATTAATATAGTAAAAATGGCCATCTTGCTGAAAGCAATATACAGAATCAATGCAATCCCCATCAAATTTCCAAATCCACTCTTCATAGAGTTAGAATGAGTAGTTCTCAAATTCATTTGGAATAATATAAAACCAAGGATAGTGAAAACTATTTTGAGCAATAAAAGAGCTTCTGGGGGAATCAGCATCCTGGACCTCAAGCTGTACTTCAGAGCAATAATAATAAAAACTGTATGGTATTGGTAAAGTGACAGGCAGTTAGACCAACGAAATAAAACTGAAGACCCAGAAATGAATCCACATACCTATGGCCAGTTGATATTTGACAAAAGAGGTAAAACCATCCAGTGGAAAAAAGACTGCATTTTCAACAAATGGTGCTGGTTCGACTGGCAGTTAGCATGCAGAAGAATACAAATTGATCCATTCTTTTCTCCTTGTACAAAGCTCAATCCAAGTGGTTCAAATACCTCCACATAAAACCAGGTACACTGAAACTAGTAGAAAACAAAGTGTGAAAGATCCTTGAGCACGTGGGCACAGGAAAATTTTCTGAACAGAACACCAATAGCTTACAGTCTACGATCAAGAACTGACAAATGGGACCACATAAAATTACAAATATTTTATAAGACAAAGGACACTGTCAGTAGGACAAAATGGCAACTAACAAATTGGGAAAAGATTTTTACCAACCCTCTATCTGATAGAAGACAGATATCCCATTTTTTAATAGGGTACAGAGTTAAACAAAGAATTCTCACCTGAAGAACTTCGGATGGTGGAGAAGCATCTTAAAAAAATGCTCAACTTCATTAGTCATTAGGGAAATGCAAATCAAAACAACCCTGAGATTTCACCTTATACCAGTCAGAATGGCTAAGATTAAAAATTCAGGAGACAGCAGGTGTTGGCGAGGATGTGGAGAAAGAGGAACACTCCTTCACTGCTGGTGGGGTTGCAAATTGGTACAACCACTATGGAAATCAGTCTGGCTGTTCCTCTGAAAACTGGACACCTCACTTCCAGAAGATCCTGCTATACCACTCCTGGGCATATACCCAGAGGATCCCCCACCATGTAATAAGGATACATGCTCTACTATGTTCATAGCAGCCCTATTTATAATTTCCAGATGCTGGAAAGAACCCAGGTATCCCTCAACAGAAGAGTGGATGCAAAAAATGTGGTATATCTACACAAATATCTACACAATATCAGCCATTAGAAACAATGAATTCATGAAATTCTTAGGCAAATGGTTGGAGCTAGAGAACATCATACTAAGTGAGGTAACCCAGACTCAAAAGGTGAATCATGGTATGTACTCACTAATAAGTGAATATTAACCTAGAAAACTGGAATACCCAAAACATAATCCACACATCAAATGAGGTACAAGAAGAAAGGAGGAGTGGCCCCTTGTTCTGGAAAGACTCAGTGAAGCAGTATTCGGCAAAACCAGAACGGGGAAGTGGGAAGGGGTGGGTGGGAGGACAGGGGGAGAGAAGGGGGCTTATGGGACTTTCGGGGAGTGGGGGGCTAGAAAAGGGGAAATTATTTGAAATGTAAATAAAAATATATTGAATAAAAAAAGGTAAAAAAAAGAAGACAAATATCAAGTATATACAAATAACTCAAGAAGTTAGACTCCAGAGAACCAAATAACCTCATTGAAAATGGGGTATAGATCTAAACAAGGAATTCTCAACTGAGGAATATCAAAAGGCTGAGTAGTACCTAAAGAAATACTCAACATCCTTAGTTATCATGGAAATGCAAATAAAAACAACCCTAAGATTCCACCTCATACCAATCAGAATGGCTAAGATCAAATTCTCAGGTGACAGTAGGTGCTGGCAAGGATGAGGAGAAAGAGAAACACTCCTCAACTGCTCATGGGATTGCAAGCTAGTACAACCACTCTGGAAATCAGTTTGGTGGTTTCTCAGAAAATTGGGCATAGTAGTACTAGAGGACCCTGCTATACCATTTCTGGGCATATACCAGAGGATTCTTCAACATGTAATAAGGAAACATGCTCCACTATGTTCATAGCAGCCTTATTTAAAATAGCCAGAAGCTGGAAAGAACCCAGATGTCCTTCAACAGAGGAATGGATACAGAAAATGTGTTATATTTACACAATGGAATACTGCTTATCTATTAAAAACAACGAATTCATGAAATTGTTAGGCAAATTGATAGAACTAGAAAATATCATCCTGAGTGAGGTAACCCAATCATAAAAATACACACATGTTATACACTCACTGATAAGTGGATATTAGCCCAGAAGCTTGGACTACCCAAGATATAATTCACAGACCAAATGAAGCTCAAGAAGAAGGGAGACCAAAGTATGGATACTCTGGTCCTTCTTTGAACAGGCAACAAAATACCCATAGGAAGATATGAGACAATGTGTGGATAAGAGACTGAAGTAAAGCCCTTCCCAGATACTGCCCCACCTGGGGATCCATCCCATATACAGTTATCAAACCCAGACACTATTGTAGATGCCAACAAGTGCTTGCTGATAGGAGCCTGATATAACTGTCTCCTGAGGGCTCTGCCAGTTTATGAAAAATACAGAGGGGACTCTTTCAGCCAACCATTGAACAGATAGATCACAGGGTCCCCAATGGAGGAACTAGAAAAATGACCCAAGGAACTGAAGGGGTATGCAACCCCATAGGAGGAACATGAACCACCTCTAGAGTTACAGGGGATAAACCACCTACCAAAGAGTAGACATGGAGGGAACCATGGCTCCGATACATATGCAGCAGAGGATGGACAACGAAGGGACGAGAGGCCCTTGGTCCTGAGAAGGCTCAATGCCCCAGTATAGGGGAATGCCAGGATAGGGAAGTGGGAGTTGGTGGGTTGGTGAGCTGGGTGTGCGGAGCTGGACTAATGGGTCTTGGGGGGGGAAACCAGGAAAGGGGACATTTGAAATATAAATAAAGGATATGTCTAATAAAAATATTTAAAAAAGAAAAAATTATTAACTTTGCCCATAGGACTATTATTATTCTAATTTGGGATTAAGGAAATCATATAGAGAGAAGACTTATTTCTCATACAAAATAGATATTTACAGAAGAAAATGGACAATAAATGCATAATATTAATTTTAATATTGAACATTCACTGAGTCGTCATACCTTTCTGCCACATCAAATATTTCTCTCAACCTTTTGCAAAATTCCTTTCTGTTTTCTAGAATTTCATCCTGTCCTTTCATTGAATTTTAAATACTATTGTTTAATTTCATCCTTACCTTTCTCCTGTAACTTTTACCTATTCAAGGCAATACATATGATTTGTGGATATTTATACCCATCAAACTCATCAAAAGTGTGGTAAAATATATTTCCATTAAAATGAGTATACTTCTGGAGGTTATTGGTGTGGGGATTAAGTGTGAAATTCTGAGCATTTTTAACAAATGAAAGCCATAACCAAATATTTTTGGGTTAAAAGTACTTTTCTCAGTATCTTGAGATATAAATCACTGATGTATGTATTTATTTCCTTTTATTTTATAAGCACACACAACTTTATATTTACCAAACCCAATAAGCAAACATTTTTGTACATCTATATATGCATTTTGACATCTACGTGGATACACGGGTATATCTGATTTCACTCACTCAAATATAAACATAATTTAGAGCTATTTCACTGCTGATCATTCCAAGTCTCCTCCTGTCAGTCAGGAAGCTTTTCCTCACAGTTGTTCCATTCTGTCCTCTCTGCTCCTCTGCCCCTATGCTCCATCCTTCTGCCTGCCTTTTATGCTAACACTCATGAAAACCTTCTTTGAAATGTTTACTAAAGCTACCATCAGACCATGTTTCTTCCCTAGTGTTAAATCAACACTTCCCACTACATCTCCGTTTTTGACTGCTGAGTTTAACACTGGGAGGAGGTGAGGATTTCTGTGTCTGCCAATTGGCACTGCTTGGGAGAAAATCTGGCATGAGAACAATTGCACATTTAAAGGCAATGCCACCAGGCCTCTGTTCACTGGGCATTTTCCTGGCTCTTTTCAGTGACTTTTGTTCTTCGAAAACTTAATATGCCTCTCACCAAGACTGAAAGAATTATAATCTACCAGTAGTTTTTCATTTTACATAAAATAGGATGCATTTTCTGAGAATGATCCAACAGTAAGTTTGGATTGAAGAAGAGGAGAGTAGATTTTCCACTTCCATATGCCTGAGTTCTAAAACTGTAGCTGCATATACATGAGAAGTGAAAATTACCTGCACAAGAGTGAATTACAAAATTAAAACAGTAACTGGACAATTGAAGTTTGTGATAGTTGGGTAATATGCTTTTGAGTGAATTCTCATCCTGAGACTTGCCATTCTGACATGTACATAATAGGTCACAAAAGAGAGAAAAAACCAAACAGCTTGTAACAATATTTTAAAAAATAAATTACTGTACTGAGAGCATAAATTTAATGCACCAAACATCCAGCAGATAATACGTATAGTTTCTCCCAGGAAGGTTGATGACTACTATTGACTTCTGCTAATTCTAGTTGCTGGCTCATGATTTGATCTAGGCGCTGCAGAGCCATTGACCAGACAGGAAAGAAAGCCAGCTAAATGGTGACAGCCTTTTAGAGAAAAACCCCAAAGCAGGAACACTGATGTCTAAAAGAAAATTGCTGCATTCTGAGGTAACATAGCAGGAGAGGAATCGTTTGTGGAAGTAGGTAAAAGGCAGATAGATTTTTTTTTGCCATTTTAATGGCACTTAAGGAACAAAGTTTTTTCTAGAAAAAGAGTGTATGCCAGAGCCTATAGACTCCCCAAGATATTGTCAAAATCTTAGCACCATTGGGTTGGAAGTTGAGGACTTTGATTCAAACCCTCTAAAGAGAACTTGATCACATTTGTTTTAGAGCAGAAGAAATAAAGAAATTTTAAAGTGTCAATCAAGAGTTCACAAGGCACATGTTTGAGGAACTATCTGGATGCTAATCAATACTGAGGCTTATTAAAGCTGTTCTATGCTCATGGATTTCTGGACTCTATAGCCAGTTCTAACTCCCAATTCACACTGCCTGTCAGTGGAGAGTAACTTTTCCTAGGGGAGAAAAGTCACTTGCAGTTTTGTGGACTTTTCAACATAATATCAGTAATGGATTAAATAAAATTCACAAGATTAACAGAAAAGGATTTAAAATATAACCAGCATTTTTAAATGTATATTTTAATTTATATTGGTTTGGTTTCTAATTAGAATGCAAATTAATCATATCATTTTCATACATAATGTTTTATTGCTTCTCTTACCTTGTCTTTATCTCTCATAATTTATCCCCACCATCATCTGTATCTTTCCATTCCCCAGTACCCCAGTAGCATCTAGCATCTTCTACTAAAGTCACAGACACATATACAGCACAGCAATACTTGGTCTGACCTCATATATATATATAACAAATTTTGAGTTAAAATGGTCTTATATCCAAAAAGTAATAAAAGCAATAGATCTCAACCTGAAAAGTCACTCATGTTCTATTACCCCATTTTAATATCCTTAATACTTCTTTTCCTATTGTATTTTCTCTTCTAGTTACATCATATACACCATAACGCACTGACCAAATGTGATGGCTGGAAATATAATTAGAAGAGACAATGAGTAAGAAATGTTTTGTAAATTGATTGGATATGAGGGACCATAGAAATTAAAAAAAAATTCCAACCAGGATGAACAAGCATAGAACTGGATCTATGAATATCCTACTTAAACTTATAAGACCCAAAATCAAGTAGCAGCTAGGTAAAAATATATAGTTCAATACAGGTTATGATGATTAGCCTTCCAAATCTATCAGGGAAGAACAAGCAACAATCCGGTCTTTCAAAATCTAGAAGGAGGAATGAGAGGAGGGCCTGTGTGACGTGGAAACTGAGAGAAGTCCAGGCAGTGACCAAGATGTAAAGAAAACAAATAAGTAAATTAACTAATTAATGGAAAACGTGAGGAATGGAAAAAGTAAAGGGTGTAGTGTCCTGGAGCTCCATGATGTGCAAATTTTTCTCAACAGCAAAGGAAATAATACATTTTATCATAAATTTGTTGGAGAGAGTTTCTCACTCAAAATGCTACATAATAGGAGGAAATGCCATGATGCTCTTTACTAAAACTGCAGCAGGATGCCGCATGATTAGGAGGAAACAGAAAAATAGGGGAAACCCTTAAGAACCAAAGGATTCCCCGGCATGCAATAAAGACACATGCTCCATTATGTTCATAGCAGCCTTATTTATAATAGCCAGAAGCTGGAAAGAACCCAGATGCCCCTCAAAGGAGTAATGGATTCAGAAAATGTGGTATATTTTTCAATGGAATACTACTCAGCAATTAGAAACAATGAATTCACAAAATTTTTAGGCAAATGGTTTGATCTGGAAAATATCATCCTAAGTGAGGTAACCCAATCACAAAAGAATACACATGGAATCTCTGATAAGTGGATATTAATTAGCCCAGAAGCCCTGAATATCCAAGGCACAAATTGCATAACAAATGACTCCCATGAAGAAGTATGGAGAGGGTCCTGATCCTGGAAAGGATCGGTCTAGCATTGGAAGGGAATATAAGGACAGAGAAAAAGGAGGGAGGTGATTGGAGAAGGGATGGAGAGAAGAAGGTCTATGGGACATATGGGGAGGGGGGATCCGGGAAAGGGGAAATCATTTGGAATGTAAACAAAGAATATAGAAAATAAAAATATTAAAAAAAAAAGAACCAAGCTGGTGACCATTTAACACCATAGTGACAGGCATCCATTGTTGTCATATAAAAGCAAAGAAAATTGGAATGCAGATGCACTCCAAAGAGAAGTAAAGCAGTATTTTGATTTTCTTGCATTGTGTTGCAATATTAGAAGTACTCATTTCTAGGTCTGGGAGGAAGACTCAGCAGTCAAGAGCAAGGGTTGCTCTTCCAAATGACCCAGGTTCTATTATCAGGACCCACAGAGCAGCTTACAACCATCTGTAACTGCAGTTTTAGGAGATGCAATACCCTTATCTGGTCTCTGCGGGCACTAGGTATGCACGATACATAGATATGTTTGCCTGCAAAACATGTAGATAAAATAAAATAAAAGTAAATTTCTTCAAAAGTACTGATTCGTATTTGATGTTACTAAGCTGATAATACATTTGAATAATTTCTAGTATAATTAATAATAGAATAATGGTGTGACACTTTATTAGATGACATGAAGTAATAAACTAAAAAAATAAGTCAAGAAAGAGAATAAAAATAGATAGCAGATGGAATATAAGTAAAACAAAATTCAATTATAGCAATAATTACATCAAATACAAATATATTTACTAATTAGATTAAAGCACATAGACTGTGACATAGGGATTAAAATAAGATATGTGTGTGCTCTGTTCATATAAAAGTGAACCTGAAATATAGCAGCATATGTTGAAAGTATTAAAATGGGAAAATTATGTCCTTGTAAAAATTAACCAAAGGAAAGCTGGCATTACAATGCTGGGAGAATGGTCTTAGAACATAAGGCAAGGGATAAGCTGAAAGTTAAAAGGGACATATTCAGTATGACAAAAGAGCCACTGGATAGGGAGCTTTGATGCTAAATTTCTGTATTCTGAAAACAGAGCTACCATACAACTAAAGCAAATATTAATAACACTAACAAGGAGAATGGTAATCCTGCAATTATGCAAGAAACATTAAAACACCTCAGAGAGTAAAGCAAAAAATGCAAAATGTTGAAAAGAAAGGTATTATTTCTCACAATCTGATCATATGATTCAACTGACATTCAGGGCATTGTATTGCATAACAATAAAATGGGTTTGGTGCAATTTGAACTTTCAAATAATGTACTTGTTCATAAACTAAGTCCCATTGCATTTTAACAAATTGCAATCCTACATCATGCATTTTCAGATAGAATTACACTGGAATTCAGCAATAAAATAAAAACAAAAAAATTCACAGAAAGTAAGAAAAGAAATGAAAGAGTTTTAAGAAATTGTGAGTTAAGTTAAAAATCACAAAATACATGAGAAAAGCATTTTTAATTAAACAGCATGATGGATCAAGCATACAGCATGAAACTACAAGTGTTCTCTTGGAAACACACACACACATACACACATACACATGCATGCACATGTACATATACACACACAATACACACTCAAAGTGTTCCAATGTTTTCATTTCCAGATGCTAGATAAAAAGGAAACTAAGTAACAATGGGCTGGGAAGGAAGGGAAACAAAAAGATAAAATAAGGAAGAGAATGGAAAAGGATAGGGAAAAGGTCGTGGTTGGGGGAGGATAAGGGATGGAGTGAAGAAATCAGAGGACAAGAAACATCAATACTTGGACTACAGATGGACCATAGAGAAAATGTAACTCCTGTTTCTTTAGAATCATGGAATAAATCTAACACTTTGGGAGATTGATGGAAGTAAAAGCCATAAACTAACAATAGCAATAAAATATTACAAAATACCTACAGAAATTAGGACACTAAAGAGGAGTATAAAGATAGGAGATTCTGTTTACAGACTACATAGTGAACATCATATAAGAAATTATCAAAGTTTACAAGAACTCATACAGAATAGATACAGAAGTTGCAGGACACATGAAGAACTATGGACGATAATGAAAGCAAATCTGTACAAAATCTTCTATGGAATAGGTTTCTCCAGCAGTGAAGAGAGTACATTGACACCAAGTAAATATATTTGTCCTGTAGAAAGTTAGTTTCCTGAGTAAGCTTTTGAAGTCATGTATACCAAGAAGTGAGATCTGGAAAAAAAAGCTGGAAATTAAACTATATAATAGCTGTAAATAGGACTCAGTAAACATTTTCATCAAAGGGCTGTTCACACCAAAGATGCATGTTTGGTCTGACAGTAGCTTTCAAAGCATGCCACTTGAAATTCTATAAGGAGAAAAAATATGTAATTTCAGCATATGGAAAAACAACATTGAATAGAATGTGAACCTCATTTATGTATAAAACATTTAGACAACATATAATAAAATTATTAATTTTATAAGAAACGCCTTCAAACCCATAAAATACTATTCTTAACAATGCTATATACATTTTATTTTCTTAGGCTAAGAAATACGATTCTCTGCTAGGACCAGGAGGTTAGAGGGTAGGACTGGGAGGAGAGAAGGGAGGAGAAGCTTTGATCCTGATGTAAAGTAAATAAGTTAATTAATTAATGAAAAAGAAAAGAAATAGAATTCTCCTATTCCCACTTATAGTCACACAATGTTAAATAAAAAAGGAATCAAAACTCAGACATAAAACAGTTACCACTTCACAAATTTATTTCTTATACTTTATAAACCAATAATGTTGTTATTATTTAAGATAATAAGTTGTTAAATTCCTAGCCTATATTTTATATAAAAAGAATTGAACTTTAATAACATTAGTGGTTATAAACCATCTTTTAAAAATTATACTTAGGTCGGTATAATTAATGCCACCATTCTGATTGTGATATTGTGCACTAATTTTCCAAGTTGTTCCTCATGATAGAATACGCAAAATGTCTCTCATATCTCCCACAATAACACATTAATTTGTTAATCTCACCAAATAAAACATAAACAAATTACATTAAAGTAACATCAAAAATATCAACATGAATTATAAAACTGACAAACATGACAAAGACTCATAATTACCACAGTCTTATTTTTATAATTCATTTTTGAGAGATATGATCTGAAAATACAGTATTATACAGTAAATGTTTAAAATTGCAGTTTTTTGTTCAAGTTGATCTTTTCTTTCAATTCAAAAGTTTATAAAGCTATATGTGTGCATATATGTACATATATTCAATATTTTTATATAGCCAGAGAACATTATAGTATAATTCTATTATTTAGAGAAATTGAAAAACTAAATATAAGCCATATTTGGTTCAAAAAGATTTCTAGTAGATGACTTACATCTTTAGAAACCTAGCCTTATTATTAAGCTTTAGCCATAAATTGTCCAGTAATGGCACTAGACTGACAAAGTGGTCATTGGGATATTACAGAAAGCTGAGAAACAAGATACACATATATAGATTATTGATTTCTGACATAAAAGCTGTGTGTTACATTGGGGAAAATAGCTTCAGTGACTAGTATTGTATCCACTGAATATCTAGCTCACAAAAAAACATGTTATAGAAGCAATCTTCAAAGATGATACTATTACGTTTCCAGAAAATATTTTATAGGAGTTTGTATGTTATGTGTGCAGTCGGAGTACTAAAGGGTGACAATACCACCGGCACACAACCTACAATGATTACAAATTTGAAAATATTTGAATTTGCTTTAATATTCAAAGAAGTTATAATAAAACTATTCAAATAAAGCTGTATAAAATACAAAAAGACAACTGAGTAGAAAAAAATCTATTAATGCTCTGAGCAGACATTTCCCTATAGCATACAAATACCAGTTAACAAATTAAAAAGCGTTTTCATTTTATTAATAACTGTGTAAGAGCAATTAAAACCAAGTAATAAGACAGTTCGTAAGAACAAGTGAAGTTAAAGCTAACCTAGTCCTAAAACTAAGTTGTTTATGGTTTGAAACAAATTGTTTGGGGGATATTACAATGGAAATGTCACTTTGAGGACTAGGTAGGCATAATCTCCAAAAATTAGATCTACATTGTATACAACTGTTTCCAGATCTGTGTGTACATTCAACAAAAAATGAATAAATGTAGAACTGGAAGTCTGAGTTACACAAATGATCAATGTTTCCTAATAGAAGAATATAACTGGAAATAAATCAAATACTGAGAGTAAAATATGTAATTAGCCTGTGATATAGAATAGACTCTCCTAGCTTTAATGCAAGTAAATCCTGAATACAGTGTTGGCAATCTTATTTATGACATAAATGGCCAATATTAAATAAGAGGTTCAGAAATATATACCTATATAGCCAAACTATAATGAGCAAATTGAAAGGAGGAAAGGAAGCGAAGGGAAAAGAAGGAAGGGGAGGAAAGATAAGGAGAGATGATAGGAAAGGGCAGGAGGGAGAAGACAGATAAGCCTTAGAAGAAAGATTGATTTGAATGTGCAGAGAAGATTTATTTTTCTAAGTATATAAAAGACTGAGTGCTTAGAAACACTTTAATGCCTAACCACCGTGGTCATCACAATGGTTTCTAAGGCTTCTCATTTTAGTTTGTCTTTGTAGTGTTTATTCCTTTTTCTATACATTTCTCTATCACTGTTCTATTTGACCTAGTGAACTAAAGTATAGTATATTCAGTGTTATAGCATCTATGTTGATTCAAAGATATTTTTGCATCATCAGAAATACCTAATACAGGAAAATATTAAAATACATGTAAGAATAACTCATTTTAAACATCTAAACTTAACTGTAGACACACTATAGTTTTCAATCTCTGTGATTATTGTCAAGATTCCTGTACTGAAGTACAGTCTGATTTCTTGCTGCAGTGTTCGTTTGTTTGCCTAAGTGGTTATTATCACCAGGTCTTATTTCTTTTACTTCTTGTCTAATCTCAGTACTTATAGATATCTTTTATCATTTCAGTATTAGAAAATCAGACTTTTGAGCAGTTAACTCATTTTCTAAGGAAACTCATTCATGGATACTTTAGGCACATTGAAGAATCAACATTTCGTACTTTCTAGCTAGGCAATCTAAACAAACATTAAATTTCTAGTAAATAGACATTGTGGGGTTTTTTTGGGGGGGATGGGATTTCTTTTTGTTTTGTTTTATTTTTGCAGACTACTATTAAAAACCATTCATTCAAAAAAAAAAACAAAAAAAAAACCCATTCATTCATTCATTCATTCAGGCAAGGTTGGGTGAGTTCAAGACTTCCAGTGGTGGGACTGGGTGGCATTCATTTAAGTTGTTGGCTGAATGTGTCCCGTTGAGATCACTAATCAACCAAGGCTCATGATAAGACAGAAAGTTGAACTTTGTAAACTGACAGCAGGCTTCATTACTGAAGCCAACCTCCACACAGCTCACTGACTGTTGAGGTGTTGAGTTGGTGCCTATATTAAGCCTTCATTCCTACCTTCAAGCTGGTGCCTAGGTGGAGCCCTCAGCCTTCTGTACTAGTCTCTTTGGCACAAGAAAGTACTCTGCAGATTATAGAAAGAGAAACCTAGGCATCAATCCAGCCACAAAACACTTGACTTGCAAGTCGTGCTGGAGCAATGGTGGCACAAATTTGTGAGATGGCCAATCACTCGATTAACTGGCAGCCCAACCCCGGAAATGAGGGCCATGCCCTGCAATGCCTGTATGATAGTGTATTTGGGATGGGATAGCTCAAAACCTCGAGCAAAAACCAAACACAACTGGAAAAGTGTCAATGAAATGATTCCTAATCATATTCTGTTATACTCATAGATTGGTGCGTTGTTTAGTCCCTCTTCCTCTGGCATCGCATGAAAGAGGGTGCATAGATCTACAGTCAGACATTATGCTGATGGAAAGTATAAACTGGAGGCCTCCATCAGGTCCCACCCCTAGGAGATTAGGGAACTTGGCAGAAGACTGGGAGAAAAAGAACGTAGGAGTAAGAGGGGATGGGGGACTCCAGGAAAACGTAGCCTACCCAATCAACTAAGCAGGTTTCATATGGCCTCACAGAAACTGTCCCAGTCATAAGGAAAGCATGTTGCTTGCATGGGACTGCATTAGGTCCTCTGAGTATATGTCATGACTCTTAGCTTGGTGTTTATTACAGAATTACTAACGGTGGGAGGGGATGAATCTCTGACTCCTCTTTTTGCTTGTCTCTGGGACTCTTTTCCTGTTTTTAGGTGGCCTTGTCCAGCTTTTATATGAGGTCCTTTTCCTTGCCTAATTGTATCATCTTTTGTGCTGTTTGCTTTCATCTCTTGGAGGCCTACTTTACTAGTTTCTGAAGAGAAAACTGTGGGAAAGTGGATCCGGGAGAGAGGGGAAGTGGAGTCGGGCACTGGGAGGAGTGATGGGAGATGAAACTGTGCTTGAGATATATTGCATGAAAGAAGAATCTATATTCAATTTAAAAATTCATCCATTAAGAGTCAAAGGCAACCTGATGGCAATGCTCAAACAAGCTGGGACACTGTCACTTTCTAGACCATTCTTACTGATTGGTGGTAGGAGCACCTCTAATCCCATTGTCTACAGGAAAGTATGAAACCAAAGACTTTATTTGGTTGAGTCACAGAAATTCCAGATTTTCTTTCAAATGGTAACAACCATAAGTTCAGTGAAACCATAGTTCAACTTGACTCAGAGTGTTTATATTTTTCTTGACTCATTGATCTCTAGAACGATGACTTGGGTGAAAAGGGAAACATGCTATGGGATCTAGAACATTCTTTTCCATCTTGGCTTTAGTCACCTTCAATATTAGACTACACATTTTTGTCCACAATACTTAAACCACATGAAAATTTCTCTTGGTTCATGGAAGCATATTTTATGAGCAAATCTTTGTAAGAGAAGTAGATAGGATCAGTCCTGAAAAATATGTAATTATGATTATAAATCTGATCATATAAATCCCTACATATGTTTTTATAGAAAATGAGATATGGGTATACATGTATTGTGAATGAATATTTTAAACTCTAAGACCTGTTTTGAGTAAAAGACATTTAAAAATCTTTTGGACAGAGACTCTAAATGACACCCACATGAATATTATTTTTTTACATTATTATAAGAGTAGTGTAGAAACCTATGGCTAGCAAAAATATCGTCTGCCAAAGCCAGTCTTTCTCTTTTTTTATTCCATGTATTTTTTATTTACATTTCAAATGATTTCCCCTTTTCTGGTCCCCCACTCCCCGAAAGACCCATAAGCCCCCTTCCCTCCACCTGTTCTCCCACCCACCCCTTCCCACTACACTGTTCTGGTTTTGCCCTATATTGCTACACTAAGTTTTTCCAGAACAATGGGCCACTACTCCGTTCTTCTTGTACCTCATTTGATGTGTGGATTATGTGTTGGGTATTCCAGTTTTCTAGGCTAATATCCACTTATCAGTGAGTGCATACCATAATTGATCTTTTGAGACTGGGTTACCTCACTTAGTATGATAAGTTTACTCTTCCCACCATTTTCCATCTCTAAGTTACTTCATGCCTTGATTGCTTCAATGGACTTCTGATTTTGGGCTCTCTCTGCTTCAATAGGCTTCACCTATACTGTCAATGATGTCTTTTAAAAATAACCACTTTCATGATATGGCTCTCTACAAATATTCATGATTCCATTGTCAAAATCACCTGGAAAATTGTTGAAAAAATGCCTCACATTTTTCATGTCATGTTCAGAGCTAGGATAACATTTTACATAGTTGTTGGGGAAAATGTCTTTAAGGTAAGTCTGTGCAAGAAGGTAGTATTCATGAGAAGAATCACAAAGGATGGTAGATGGATGGATGACAGGATGGACAGATAGGCAACTACATAACAAGAGAGAATGGTGGATCTATACATAGTTATTTACCAATCTCAGGTGACATTATTTCATAAACTTTAAATGAACATTAGCTTTTTATGTTTATGTCACACTATGTCGTGACATAACCAATGAAAAACACCAATGAAAAAGACATAAGTATCAGAAGGATGTCACTGTGAAAACCAGTTAACAAAGGATACATTATGTTATACGGCTTCATCTTTTTTGACCTTGAACAGTGAGTTACCATATGAACTCAGATAAGAAGTACATAGAAAATGGCTTACTCTTTCAGTGTGACTGACACTCAGAAAGACAGCCAATATTACATTAAATGAATCATTTGAAAGCTTTGATTTCAAATTTTCATCAAGTTCACATTCAAGTGTTTTAAGAGAGATTGTGCTCATAAAAGTGCTGATTCAGATCTATCTTCACAGATCTTAAAGCATAGAAGGGGCAGACTTGAATAATGATATTTAAATTTTCTTCATAGTGATGTCTAGAATGGATGCTTAACAGTTTGATGAAAACAACAATTTGAAATGTCATACTTAATCTGGGACACTCAGAGCAAGAAGGTGCTTAAAGACTTGAATGGAAAACATGTGTGGGAGACTGTGAAAAGAGGAAATTACTCAATTTGCCTACTTGATAAACCTTTGACTCAAGGTCCATGATCATGACCTGTGATCTGTGCTAGAGTTCCTCATGTTCAAAGGATCCTTGGCTGCACTGGAGTTTTCATTATATTAAAAAAACAATAGTTATAATTTTGATGGAATTTGGAAAGCTTCCTGCAAATCCAGGGTTCCATTATAATTTGTTTCATATAATGAGATTTTTGATTCATATCAAATCAATGTCACCTCTGCCATGAAGTCAGTGTTAATTAATGGAAGTTCTGTGATCTTGCAATCACATAATAGTCAGAGTTAAATAGATTCTGCTACTCTGCTTGATAAACAGTGTTCTGGCCAGAATGGACTATTGAGAGATCATTTTCTCGCGAACAATTATGAAATTGGCCTAGCATAAGTACACTAATTTAAGTCAATGGAGTATGTTTGGTTTATCAAAATGAATCTTTCAGGAGGAAAAAAAAACACTCTTGAGAATGTTGTTAAAACAATATAACGAGTTAGATGAATATAGATTTGACCGGAAAATGACTCTTCACTTACTAGCCTTTGGATTTCAATAATATTTAGCCACAGGCTGTTCAAGTGTTTCCATTTGAGGTTTTTAAGAAGAAAAATTAAAAAGGTAGAGAGGAAGTTTAATGAGCTCTGCCTGAGTTCATAACATAGACTATAAACTGAGAAACAAAACTGGTTAACCAATGTTTGACCTATGGTTCTGAAGGGAATTCTTTCAAGAGGTGGAGATTTGCAGGGAATAGACAGGAAAGGAGAGAGAATACTAAAACAAAAAACATGCAACTTCAACACAGCCAGCCAGACTGTAGAATTTACATTGAATTAAGAATGTTTTCTCAGATTATTCTTGGAATCTTGTTTGCATTGAAAATTATTGTATATGTATGCTGTAGTATTTAAAAGACCAGAGATCATGTATTATTTTTTTTTTTTTGCTGAAAATCGTCAATTTTGGAAATCCTTGTAAAGGATAAACCAGTCTCTGTTTAGGATCTCAACTGTATTTTGATCTTTGTTAGTGGGCAACAACATGTATTAGCAAAGACAGGGAAAGCTTCATGATAAGGCAAAATAGACAGCTGCAGCAATTGGCTAGATATTGTAACATGACCACTCTACAAAGAAAATATGTCTATTTCCACCTCTAAAACAAAGGACTTGGAATTCACAGATGGGACTTGCCCAAGATTATATTGCTGGCTGTGTTTAAACTCTGCTCCTCTATAAATATCTCATTTCCTAGAGAAGTCACAATTGGCTTTTCCTAATTGTAAATATCATCATACCAATGTAATTTCACACCTGTTTGAATTATGTCACTTAGAATTAGATTAATGTGGTCATTGTATTGTTGTTTGTGTGTGTGTCTGTGACCCTTCTAGACCTATAAAACATAATAAACCAGCAGAATCTCCAAGTTTGTCTCGTTTTTAATATGCAAATGCACAGACTAAAACTGGGGCATGAAGTGAAGAATTAGTGATTATTTTACTGGGGCTCATTTTTAAAGCATTATTTAAAACTTCACATTCATTTGAAAAAAAAATACTGACACATTCTTCCAAATTAAAGTTGGATAAAAGTGAAGATAATGACAATCTCCCTCTATATTTCACCATTACCTTACAGACTCCCTGTCTCTGGCAGTGACTACTATCAGCTATTCTCCTTATTGCCAGGTGTTTGATCTTTAACTCTTGCATATGTAAATATTTACTCACATGTGTGTGTATTGAAAGCCCAGGCATAATAAAAATATCATATATTTTCATTACTTTAATGCTAGATAATTCTTGTGAGCTTCTTAGCATTTGGCCTTCACTTCTTCCCTAAGAGATAATTCCCTGTCAACAAAGTGCTTCCAAAAATTTCACTTAGTTACATTGTTTTCTTCAATGAATGTATAGCATTTAAGAAGTTGGTTTTGTATGGAGGGCTTTTGTTGTCACATTTTAGCTTTAAGAGATGCAATAAATAAAAATATATTGAATGAAAAAAATAGTTTTATAAAAAAGAAAAAAAGATGCAATAAATACATTTAGAAGTAGTTCTCATCGTGGGTTCAGATGGGATTGATGGCACTAGAGATTGGCATCAGTGTTTTATGTCAAATGGTGTCATTTTAGAAGAAGGTGACATGGATGCTCTGGCCAAATGTCTATGAATGTATGATTTTTACACATGAAATATTGAGGGTTATGAGACACTTCCATTTTGCCCATCTGACTGTAAAAATTTCTAAAATAAATAAAAAATAAAATAAAACCTCAGTTTTTAAAACTGCTTTACAGAGTCAGAGGACATTGCATGTTGAAAGATCTTCTGCGCCCCTATATTTGTCATATGTGCCATGATTTAACCCATGACAAAATTTGAGAGTTGCTGAAACATTTGAAGCCTGCATGAAAGTAGGTGGTAGGTAAAACCTGAATGCCAGAATCCTTCTTTCAAACTCATGTTCAGACTTAATCTTCATTTTAGAACACTTGAAAGTGGTAGCTAGGGAAAGTGTTGGTTTCTTTTGGAGAAGACATTATCGGTGGGATTCAGGCTTTCATACACAAATATGTACCAAATGAACATCCACCTAGCCTTCATTGATTGTGTTGATTCCTTGTTCTTGACTTCTCAGGATCCTTATTTGTGAGGGCTATGTTTCTGTTGATTCATAACTACAAGGACTACGGGATTCTGTAAGAGCAGCTGAGACAGATTGAGAGAACAGCCCTTGGTAGACTGAGTTACAAGTCCATTTTTCTTATTTGATTCACTTATGTGTTGGATGGTGGATGTTTTGACATTCACTGGTAAACATGCCTTCAAATTTAAAGTGACAAAATGTGTTATAATCTTCTAAAGAGTATGGGCAAAGATATTCACCATTGCAGAGTTCTCAATCTGACATTTCTAACACCTGCTGCATCTCTACCCCATTATATGGAAGCATACATTTCTTAGGATGCTTGTTCTTCTAAACTTGAAAATCTATTAAAATTTCTATATTTTTTAAAATTAAGTACTTACTAGAAAAAACACAAAATTCACAAATCATTATTAGATTCAGTGTCCTTTTTTCACTTTCTAAATAAATCTCATCTTATAAGACAATGCCATTCTTATCACAGAATATGTAGAGAAGGCCATGGCTGAGAAATAATGATATTGATATTAATTATTCCATGAAGTCTACAGATAGGTCCAATCATCAGTATGGCATGTATTGGTTTGGGGAACTTAAGCTTTATGATTATAGTTTGGATAATTCTAATCTTATTTCTTTACTTAAAACAAGATTTAGTTTGATTCAGAGAATAAAACCACAGACTACATAGTTAAAGTTAAATTCTATATAAACGGTGATTGTTTTCCCAGAACACTGTGTCTTACTTAAATGAAGAGAACAGTCACCAATTATCAGAAGGTCAAATTTAACTTGTACCTTGAAGTTTATCCAGAAACTTCTTTTTTAGGACTTTAACACTGCACTATGAATAATGATAAAGTTTACATTGTATCTTCTCTCTTTAATAAAGAGACACAGCAAAAATGCATAACCCTTCTGTCTGCCCCTTATCTCCAGTCTGCTTGCCAAGCTATTCTCCATATATAAACTGTTCCTGGCATAGTAATCTCCCCTCATTTCTTCTGGATCTTCATTTACACTTTGCTCATTATTTCCATGGTAACCTTAATCCTGGCCTCTTCTTACCCTTCAGCTCTGCTCTTGGATATCATGTCTGAAAATCTGTCCCAATGCTACATATTTAAAGAAATTCCCCTTGTTATAGACCATCTCTAGAATAATCATGTCTATTCCTTACCTCTGCCTGTGGTAGAGATGTGGTCTGGGGAAGCCAACAATGTATATTCTTCACCAGCCAGCATACCCTATTGTGCATACAATCTACCCCAGAAATGCTTCAGAATTTCTCAAAGTAAACACATTGATGTTTTCTCATCTATGAATAAACAAAGATGGCTCCAACCTCAAAGGATTAGTGTGGGTAAAAAATAGAGAAAAGTTTGCAGAGTGTAAATGGATATGCTAATTTAAAATAAGGATTAACAACTATAACTCTTTCACATATATTTATTAGTGGGGCAACGTTTTTGTAAAATATTGAGATAATAACCTTATGATAAATTAAGAAAGATATTACCACTCAAAGCCCAATATATGCAAACCTATGAAAAATACATACATAGAAAAATTTATATTTTTATATTTATTTCTTACATTTACTATTTACATATAATATAAATTTTACATATTTATTATTTACATAAATTAAGTATATAACATACATAAATAAATATATATTTATATGTGCAAAAATTTGTAATTTTATTCTTTATACATTTATTATACCTATGTATTAGTATGTATAGGTATAATACATAGGACAGAATACATATACCTATGAAAACCATTACTAGTCTCCTCAAACATTTTCTTATTATTTCCCCTTCATCCATGCACACAGCTTTACATTTAGTAACTAATCTGTTTATGTGGGTAGATGCACCTTACTTGTTTATGTTTACATAAGTATATGATGATACATGT
The DNA here is from genome assembly GCF_947179515.1 of Apodemus sylvaticus. NCBI lineage: Eukaryota > Metazoa > Chordata > Mammalia > Rodentia > Muridae > Apodemus > Apodemus sylvaticus. The sequence goes on along the minus strand of NC_067481.1, from coordinate 86,942,933 downwards.
CTTTACGTATAACATGATACATGTCCTATCATTGACTCTCTAATTTCTGTCTTCCATTCTGTCTTTGTTATTCAACTTCCCTTCATATTTTCTTTGTCTTCTTACTACTACCCTAATACATCACTCAGTCTTGAACTGCTAAATTTCTGTGCCCTTTCTACTTCTCCCAAATTTTGTTTTTAATATTGATCTTTCAAAATAACAGGGAAAAATTTCGAAGCTACTCAAAAAAACACAAGACATGGCATTGGAAAGAGTGTAGAGTCTGGTCATCCTGAAGAAGTTTTCTCTGTCAGGACACTAAGAAGAATTATATTGGAACACTTGAAATTGTTGAAATTTTTAGATTGCCACTTGTGACTTGTGACAGATAATCACATAGAAGGCAGTGATCCAGAGTTCTTTCCATATGAACTGTATTCAATAAATCTTTTTTCGCAAAGATTCACCAAATGATTTTAGCATATAAACCAGTATTGTGAGTAAAGTCAATTACAGGATCATTTTCTATTCAACAAGACAAGAAAAATGAGATATACTGCTTAAGAATATTTTGTTGGTGTGTGTGTCTAATCCCAGTAGTTGAGAGGCAAACGTATGCAGATTTCAGTGAATTTAAGACCAGTCTGGTCTACAAAGTGAGTTTCAGGAGAGGACAGTCAAGGTACGCAGAGAATTTCTCCTTGAGCATGTGACCCATCAAGGTTTCAACTTTTGGAGCAAACCTTATATCTAATTGGAAAAATGGAGTGTTTGGCTATTCCCAATAAACATATTTTAATAGTAGGTATATTTTACTTGCCCAATGATTGATATAAATTGCATTTACTCATATGGTATCAAGAATAGCATTCTCCAGCACTGCAAACTGGAGTTTTAACTCTAGTTAAAAGGGATGAAACTTTCTAGGAGAGTATCAGAATGAAGGTGAGAACCAGACATGGCATTACACACTTATTAGTTTAGATTCAGCACTAGAATTAATTTCCTTTTGGTTGAAACACCTCATAGCTTAATCACTCTCCAGTGAAGGTCACATATCCAAGAATAGATGGGCAGCAAAGATGGTAGTAGTTGGTGGGTTTTTTGTTTGTTTGTTTGTTTTTTGTTTTTGTTTTATTTGTTTTTTGTTTTTGTATCTTTGAGATAGGGATTCTCTGTGAAGTCCTGGCTGTCCTGGAACTCACTCTGTAGCCCAGGCTGGCCTCAAACTCAGAAATCTGCCTGCCTCTGCCTCCCAAGTGCTGGGATTAAAGGCATGTGCCACTAATGCCCAGCCAGCTGGTGGGTTGAAAGAAATAAAATACAATACAAAGTTAGATTAGTAGGGAAGGGTTTGGATCTGGGAGTAGTTGGAGGAGGAGAGAAGGCATTGTGGAAAATTCTAAAAGAAATAGTAAAATGAGAAAAATGTATAAAAAATGAAAAATAATTGAGATACAAACATTAAGAACTCTTAACAATTGTGATAACTAACCATGTAGAAGAATCAAAGCTTGAAGGGTATGAAGGATACAAAGAAGGTATAATATAGGCATGAAGGCTGCACACAGGGATTATTATACTTGTCTTAGTTACTTTTCTATTGCTGGGCTAAATTGTCATGGCCAAATCAATGTATAAAAGAAACAGCAAATTGGGGTTTATAGTTGCAGACAATGACTTCATGACCATTGTGGCAGGGAATATGGCAGCAAGATGGAGCTTCAGCTGAAGGTCACCTCTGTATACACAATTGATCCACAAGCATTAGGCAAGAGGGCTAACAATAATTGCCAGAGGCTTTTCAAACCTCACAGTTCACCCACAGTGCCTCACCTCTTCCAATAAAACCACACATCCTAATCTGCCCAAACAATTCCACCAACTGGAGACCATGCATTTAAACATAGGAGGAGCCTAAGGGAGCCATGCTCAGTCAAACCACCACACATATTCCTAAGACTTATATGTGGAACGTGTGCTATTTGTAGACATTTCAAAATGGCATTGGTTGTTAGCTTAATAAGAATAGTAAATTAATCACTTCTCATTCTACAGGCCAACTGTTTTTAAAATCTTACTTGTTTACAGTTATTCTCATACCTCATTTGCATTGCACATGTTTTGTGGAGTGCCTATAACTTTCCTGCCTGTCTGGTTTCTTTGAGATGAATTTACACAGATATGAATGTGTATAGAGACAAAACCAGAAAAAAGAAATCCAGGACCAAGAATTGCCTTGTGTCATGCACAATCCCAAGGAGAGCATAATCCTTGTGCTTGTTTATGCCACAAATTTTGTCATGTAGTGAAGACTTAATGAACAGATTATAGGAGGATCATACATTTCTAAACAAACTTAACTCTTAATAAGCAATGACAGCAAAAGTAATATAAAATTTTCACCTGTTCTATATTGTGAGGTTAATGAGTGAATGAGTAAAGAGAGAGAAAAGACCTCAAAAACCATGTTCCAGAAAACTATATCATCTGTTAAAACAAGGATCCTGGCCACTGGGCTGAATGCCATACTTAGTAGGAATTTACTTTTATTCTTCATGTCCATTCAAGATAATAATTCAGAGTGGTATCTTGCAAATAATTAAGACAGGAAAATAAGTTAGAAGGAGGAAGTAGGTATCACTAATAGTTTATATATACTTACTTCAAACTCACATCTACATGAGTTCAGACTGGTAAGAGAAGAGTTATTCTTCATAACTAAGAAGGATAAATATAAATGTTGAAATCCATGTAAGTTTTAAACTGTATTTTCCTTCATTGTGATTATGCCCTTAAAATGTTGAATGTGTAAGACTAATATTCCTCAGCACCTCTCTCTCTCTTATAGACATATATATATATATATATGTCTATATATATCTATATATCTATCTATATGTCTATATATGTCTATGTCTATATATCTCTATCTCTGTCTCTATCTCTATCTCTATATCTAATCTATCTACATACACACACACACCAACTAGGGACCATGTATATATACATATATACATATACACACACATTCACACACATTATATATATATATATATATATATATATATATATATTAAACTTTGCTTCAGAGGAAAAATACTACAGCTAAATGAGACTACATCTGTGGAGGAAACATTTTAACAAAAACCATTTTCTAAAATATTTATCTGAGTTTGCCATGTCTACTTAGCTAAAGCATGTAATAAATTAAGTAATGTAAAACTCCAGTGCACTTACTTGACTTTTAAACAAATGTATTCAACCTCTACATATTAGTAAATTCACAGAAAAGGCCCAGCTGTGTAACTTAGTAAAAATTATCAGTGTTAACACAACCTTTAACGTGACTCATGTTGTATTAATATCATTTTTATATTCTAAGCCTATGACTGCCTTTAGTTATTTTCAAGCATGAAAAATAGGTACTTGAATTCTTAGGAAAATTTTTGGAATTTGCTCTTCCATACCTGTTGTTGTTGTTGTTGTTCTTATTATTATTAACCATGTGATACTTGTCAAATCAAAACTAAAAGATTCAAGTATACATAGAAATTAATGACTATATACAGACATGATTTATGTTGATCTTGTTTTATTGCATTTTTATCATGAGGAATTTTTATGTGACTGAGGTATTTTCTAGGGTCTAACCTCCTATAAACTAAAAAGAAAGAAATCTTGTAGGTCTTTCTGCAAAAGTCAGTGGTTTTATTATTGCAGTTAATTAATTGTATATAAAATAATTCTTCAAAGTTTTACAAAGTATGTCTTCCTCTATAATAATAATTATGTACATATAATTTTCTTACAAACCAATAATAAAACAAACAGAAATTATCAAGTTTAACCTCTTTGCATATTTGAGGTAAATATTCCTATAGCATAATATGTTTTCTGTCTATTATTTATTTTCTATCCTCTTGACAAGCTTTGGTGTGGGCTTCCTCCAGAGCACCAGAAAAGGAAAACTACTCATAATCAACAACTTCATATAAAGCATTTCAAAGCAAGACCTTGCATAAAGATATTAGTATTCTCTGTACATTGATCTCATCAAAGTAAACCAACAAAAACATTCAAGATGATCTTTATGGCAAAGACACATTAAAGAATGAATGTTTTAAAAACTGGAAATTTAACCATCTTTGAATTTCAAACTTCGCATTTTTAGAATAATTTTGATATGACAGCCATAAAGTTTCAGAAAATGATATAACACTGATATCAAAAGAAATTAAATGTGTTCAAATAATGGTAGTTTAACAGTATAGTGTTTTTATATATAATCAAGTAACATATACATCATGCATAGTTGAAAAATAAAAAGAGATATATCTGAATCCTTTTCCTTCCAGTTGCTAGAGTCCTGGTCATACTATGAACGAATTAGCATTTGTTCATTGGTGTTTGTGGGCATGCACCATATTTCTTGATGAGATTGGTCAATAAATGTCAATAACCTTTTTGCTTTTATATCTATATTTTGTTTTTCTCTTTCTTTTTTGTTTAGTGTGTTTCTCTATATATACGTGTCCTTGTGTGTGTATGTGTGTGCATGTGGTTATTTTCTACCTTACTTGTCTTTCCAGTACTAGAAATATAGGTGTCCAGAAGCAAGCACTTTACAAACTCAGACATATCTCTTGCTCCTACATTTTCCTTTATTGTGTTCCTAAAATTACTATTATTATAGACTTGAAAAATACTCTGTGCCATGTGCAATCATGTCTATCTAATACACATATCTCTAAGCCTGTGTTTCTCATATTTCTTAGTGGAGACTGCTCAACTGACCCATCCACACACTTCTAATCTCTGCCATATATTCTATTCAGAAATTCAACACTATGACTTATGAAACTTAGTTCAATACCCTCTACCTAAAATAAACAACTCTTGTATTCCTATAAATACTTCTCAACTCAAATGTCAGTTGCATAAAGAATATTAACTTATTCTTTTATTCAACACCAGGGAACATTTGGAAGAAGGGACAGAAAGAACTGGAGCAGGAGGAGGATTGTTATGAAACTGTCTTCTCCACATGATGTTGCTCTTGTAGCCATTAATTATCTGCCATTTTTGGCAAGCTATCATACCTCATATATAGTGGAGGTGAGCTCATAAAGCCCCATTCATCTCTGTGGCATTGTAGGTAGTCACTGGGAGCTTTAGAAATGGGTGTCATTTCCTGCTTTGATAGTAGAGCCATAAGTAATTTATGTTTTGTGAAATCATTTCTTCCACTCAGGCAAATGCAAGTGACCACTAAACTCAAGTGAGTGAAAAGGTAAAATCAGAGAATAAGGTGTACTTATGGGAGGAAGAATTATTATAGAAGTTATGAGTGAAGTGCCTCTTTGCATTAAATTATCAAACTCTGAAAAACAATACTAATTTTGAATTATTCCTGTCTAAAAGAACTTGCAGGGACAAAAATGGAGAAGAGACTGAGGGAAAGGAGGACCAGTGACTGGCCCAAATTGAAATTCTCTTGTGGATGGACCTGGTACTGTTCTTGTGAGCCAATCCCCTAATAAATAAAGGAGCCAATCATTGGGCAAGTAGGCATGCGTTCCAGGTTGGATGGACGGAGAGAGGAAGCAGGAGAGAGCTTTACTTCTCTTTGGAACCCAGACGGACAGTGCAGGGCTAAGATGTAGCTGCTAGAGTTTCCTAGTATCATGGCGGATCCTCAAGGATCCACCACTGGGGGGAACAGATTAGTTTTTAGGTTTTTTATTAGATATTTTCTTTATTTACATTTCAAAGGCTATCCATTTTCCTTATTTCCCCTCAGTAACCCACCCACTCCTGCTTTGATCTGGCATTCCCATACACCGAGCAATGAGCCTTCAACGGTCCAAGGGCTTCTCCTTTCATTGATGTCTGACCAGGCCATCCTCTGCTAACCTAGAAAATACCATCCTTAGTGAGGTAATCCAATTGCAAAAGAATATACACGGTATGTACTCCCTGATAAGTGGATATGAGCACAGAAGCTTGAAATACCAAAGATATAATCCACAGACCACATGAAACTTAGGAAGATCAAAATATAGATACTTTGGTTCTTCTTAGATAGGGATCAGATTTTAAGAAGGCTTACAAGATTAGCCTTTAGTTATTGAGGCTAGAGATTGAGTTCACATTGTTTCTCAACTAAGTCTGTGTTGTGTTTTAAAGGTATGATGGCTGAGTTCCACCCATTTGCCTAAGAATTTCATAAATTCGTTGTTTTTAATAGCTAAATAATACTCCATTGTGTATATATACCACATTTTCTTTATCCATTTGTCCGTTGAAGGATATCTGGGTTCTTTTGAGCTTCTGGCTATTATAAATAGGGCTTCTATGAACATAGTGAAGCATGTGTCCTCATTGGATGCTGGAGAATCCTCTGGGTATATGCCCAGGGGTGGTATAACAGGGTCCTCTGGTAGTATCATGCCCAGTTTAAGGACCAAAGGAGCTGAAGGGTTTTGCAGTGCCATAGGAGGAACAATGACATGGGCCACCCAGTAATCCCAGAGTTCCCAAGGACAAAATCATCAACCAGATAGCTCACATGGTGTTACCCATGGCTCCAGATACATAGGCAGCAGAGAATGGTCTTGTTGGACATCAAAGGGAGGAGAGGCCCTTGGTCCTGGAAAAGCTGTGATGCAGCAGTGTAGGGGAATACCAGGACAGGGAATTGGAAGAGGGTTGATTGGGGAACAGGGGGAGGGGAAATGGCTTATGGGATTTTCGTGAGAGGGGAACCGGGAAAGAGGAAATCATTTGAAATGTAAATAAAGAATTTATCTAATAATAATAATAAATAAAGGTATGATGGCTAAATGTTGGTTTGCTGGGGTTCTCCACAAAGGCTGTGGGGGATTTGAAGCACAGGATTGGTGTGGTAGCAACTAGCCATTTGGAACCTAGTGAGCTGGGAGGAAAGATTGAGAAGGTCAGAGTCATAATCTCCAGGAGATAAAAATAAGTCGGCCATTGCCTGCCAGTACATGACCAGAGAGGCCGCCAGAGTAGAGGTACAAGCATGGGACTGAGCCGGTTCTACTCTTAATATTTCAGTCAACAGGATTCACCTTAGAGGAGGCTCCAAGGCCTGACATTATAACTGATGCTATGGTATGCTTACAGACAGAAGCCTAACATGGCTGCACTCCAAGTGGCCCAACAAGCCGCTGATAGATGGATACAGATATGTCCTGTGTTTGAATGACAGAAAGGCTGGGAAGATGTTCCTATCTCTTGTAACTTTTTTTCTAGTAAGAGGGAATGTTCAAGTTTGAAAATTCCAAAGAGAGTCACCAGTCACAGGGTTTGTCACTAAAATAAATTATTTTTATCTGCTTCTCAGGTTGTCATGATTAATCAATTAAAACAACCATGCTAATGTTTCATATTTTAGCTAGTGAAGTTGTTTTCATTTAACTCTACAGCTTCTCTTCACACTGCCTTCAGAAGGCAAAAAAAGGCCATAAATGAACCACTGCTTCTCCTATTGAACTCTGACTCTTATTTTTTAATGATTTCTTATTTTTTTATTTTATGTGTATGAGTTTTCTCTGAATGGAGGTATGTGTAATATGTACCTGTTCACAGGGACGCCCCAAACAATAATCAGATCTTCTGAAGTTGGAGATATAGATGATTGTGGGCATCTGTGTTGGAGGCTGGAAATGAACCTGAATACTGTGAAAGAGTAGCTTGTATTCTCAAACAAAAGCCTTCCCTCTGCAACCTCATGGGTCTTTTTCTTAAAATTTATCCATAGTAAAATTCATCCATAAAAGTCTATATACTTTGATGTTCATATATTTTTATAAATTTTGGGTAAATAACGATAAATCATATTTCTATTCTTTGGCTAATATTTTATTAAACATTTTCTTTTGGAAACTTGAATGCATGTGTATATGCCTGAATGGATTGTGTGTGTGTGTGTCTGTGTGTCTGTGTATGTTTCTGTGTGTGTGTGTGTGTGTGTGCCTGAATGGATGTATATTTTTAAGCATATATTTTCTCTACTAAACAAGGGACTCCTATAGAGGATAATTTTACTCAATCATATCCTATATAGAGAACACATGGCTTTATTTTTGGAGAGCATTTTATGAATGGTTAGTGAGTGAGGGTGAAATATTATTTCATTTCCTGTCACATTTACTTACTTAGTGTCTGACTTCAAAATAGTTATTAATAAATAAATTTATTCCTCACTGTCATTTCAGCCCAAATAAGTATATTTATAAAGTATTCTTAACTGGCTTGTTATATATCTTGAAGGAGAGTGGTGTCTTTGAGTTAATTCTCTAAACATACTAATATAAATGTTATTGACGATTTGGCAAAGAATATTAATTATTGCCCCAAGACACAATATGAGTCATGTGATATATTAGGCAATATTTAAATATACTTTCTGAGAACATTATAAAGGTCACATATTTATCTCTTTTCCAATTTTTCTGAAAGCCATTATATTTGCTTTATAAATAATAAATAACTTTAAATTTTTAATAAACTATAATCTAAACACATTTGTATGAATAAAATTATAATTTTAAATACACCATACTTGCAGCAATTGTAATAAGCTCTGGAAGATGGGTCCTCAGAAAATAAATCTACATTAAACTGAAGCATAATAAAAAATGCATAGGGGAATGCAATAGGAAGAAACAATTACTCCAGTATAGAAAAATTTACATGGGTAGAAAAGAACAATGATACATCAAGTTTCTGTATTATATTACCTTAATTGTGATGTAAAATGTAAGAAAATGATTGGTCAGTCTTAGAGTAAAATAGAGTTCTAAATGGGCTTCCAACATTTTCTTTCTCTAAGTTAGTATTTGACATTTATTCTTAAGTAAATCTGTATTAACAAATAAATATTAGGTATTGCCCATACACAGCTTCATTCCAGGATAGGATCTTAAAACTTTAATTGCATAGAGTGAATTTAGATACAGAAGAATTCACACAAGTGCACACATATAAGACACCTACTCTCAAACTGAAATCATTTGAACATGATTTCCAAAGCCCAGCTACAATTATGTCTTACTGTTAGAAAAAAAATTACATGCTATTTTCAAAGAGACATATGATAGTATACATCATTTATTATAAACAATAATAAATATTATTTAATACAAATTTATTTATTAATAAAATTACTATAGATAATTGATTATTATTTATTATAAAATACCAAATATTTCTGAATTGTTTGATAGGTTTTCTTTCATTTTACCACCATAGAATTATTATTTATTTTTGTCTCATTCGATTGTGCCCCTTTTGCAACAACACCTAGTCATGTATGACAACATAGAAAATATAATAATTACAAAAGTAAAGTAATGGTCCTGAATGATCGTATGTGAATTCTTTTTGGATTTCTACACTTAGTTCCCTTAAGTATAGTCTAGAAATAAATAAAAAAAAAACAACAGCAAACTGCAGGGCCAACACATTTTTAAATATTTATAAATGTTAAATCTTTCCAATATTTTTCTAAAACATTTTCACACAAATATGAGAATAATCAAAGTTTTTTTTTTCTAGAAATTTTGAATACCCAAGACATAATCCACATATTAAATGAGGCCCCAAAAGAATGGAGGAGTGGTCCCTGGTTCTGGAAAGACTCAGTACAACAGTATAGGGGAATACCAGAACAGGGAAGTTGGAAGGGGTAGATGGAGGAACAGGGGGAGGGAAGAGGGCTTATAGGACTTGTGGGGAGTGGGGACCCAGAAAAGGGGAAATCAATTGTAATGTAAATAAAAAATATATCAATAAAGAAAAAAATTTAAAAAAACAAAAAAAAAGTTTTTTTTTCCCAGTGAAACAAGAAATATCATTAGCTCAAAGTCAGACCCCACTGTCACATTAGTTTGTCATATCTACCCATTAAAATATTTTTATTCAAAGACATATTAACAATTTTGCATCCTTTTCAACTGGAGATTTCTTCAAAGATGTACTTAAAGTTTGGTAACTTTCTCATCCAGAGAGGTGACTGTTATGATAGATTAAAAACATCTACATTTTAATCATTCATTCATGTACTCAGTATTTATAAAATTATACTTTTTTGAAATCTCAATCAAACTTGTAATTCCATTCTTTACAGCAATATAAAAATACTCCCAAATTCAGGTGGAAACACAAAGGGCACTTTGTGAGCAATAAAATTGTTGCTGGAATAATGTTATTCATGACTTCTCATCATAACACAGAAGCCGTACTAAGAATGAAATGGCACAGAAACTCACACACAGATCAATGGAAGAGAAACAGAGAACCCATATATAAACTCATGAAATTACAGTCATTTGTATTGTGTTATTACAAAGATGACTAAATAAAGCAGAAAGAACAAAATCTAAAGAAAAATGGTACTGGAAAAATTGCATACCCATATATATAGAAGATGGAAACTAGATCTTTTGCCCTTACTTTTCACAAAAATCAACTTCAAATCTATCAAGGATCTCAATATGAAGCCTAAAATTGGAATTCTAGAAGAAACTGTATTGAATGTACTAAAAGCTGTAAGCATGGAAAAGGAGTTTCAAAATAGGACACCTGTAGCTCAGGAAATAAGCAATGCATAAATGTGACTGTCGCAAGTTTCTGTAAAGCAATGTAAGTTTCTGTAAAGTGTAAAAGATTGACTACATAAAAAGATAAATTATTTGCATTCTATGTTTGACTTCTATATGTAGAATGTTAATATCTAGAACACACAAATAGCCCAAATACCAGACATCAAGAAAACAACTCAATAAAACACCCGGGCTCTGGAACTGAATGGAACAGGTTTTAGATCCTATTACTGAGGTTATAGAAGGCCCACAGAAAGGGAACTAGCATGACTGCACTCCCAAAGACCCAACAAGCAGCTGAAAGAGCCAGATACAGGTATTTGCACTCAACCAATGCCCAGAAGCTGCTGACCCCTGTGGTTGGATTAGGGCAAAGCTGGAAGAGGCTGAGGAGGAGGTCAACCCTGTGGGAGGACCAGCAGTCTCAATTAACCTGGACTCCTGAGATCTCTCAGACACTGGATCACCAACCAGGCAGCATACACCAGTTAATACGAGGCCCCCAACACATATATAGCAGAGGACTGCCAGGTATGGGTTCAGTCAGAGAAGATGCACCTATCCCTCAAGAGGCTAGAGGACTCAAGAGTTTCAAGGTCTGGTAGGGAAAACAAGAGGAGGAGAGGGAAGAATGACACATCCTCATGGAAACAGGGGATGGAAAGGAGGTATGGGATATGGAACACTCAGACGGTGGACCAGGAGGGGAATAAAACTTGGTGTGTAAAAGAAAAGATAAAAATATAATATAATACAATATAACATAATATAATATATTATAATAAATATAATATAATAATATAAAAATTCCTTATCTTTTTAAAATTTTATTTTATTCAATATATTCTTTATTTACATTTTAAATGATTTCCCCTTTTCTGGCTCCCCACTCCCCAAAAGTCCCATAAGCCCTCTTCACTCCCCTGTTCCCCCATCTACCCCTTCCCACTTCCCTGTTCTGGTATTGCCCTATACTGCTGCACCAAGTCTTTCCAGAAACAGGGGCCACTCCTCCATTCTTCTTGGACATCATTTAATGTGTGGATTATGTCTTTGGTATTCAAAGTTTCTAGGCTAATATCCACTTATCAGTGAGTGCATACCATGACTGATCTTTTGAGACTGGGTTTCCTCACTTAGTATGATGTTCTCCAGCTCCATTCATTTGTCTAAGAATTTCATAAATTCGTTGTTTCTAATGGCTGTATAAATATACCACATTTTTTATATCCATTCTTCTGTTGAGGGACACCTGGGTTCTTTCCAACTTCTGGCTACTACAAATAAGGCTGCTATGAACATAGTGGAGCATGTGTCCTTATTGCATGCCGGGTAATCCTCTGGGTATATGCTTAGGAGTGGTATAGCAGGGTCCTCTGGAAGTGTCATGCCCAGATTTCTGAGGACCCGCCATACTGATTTCCAAAGTGGTTGTAGCATCTTGCAATCCCACCAGCAGTGGAGGAGTGTTCCTCTTTCTCCACATCCTCGTCAATACCTGCTGTCTCCTGATTTTTTGACCTTAGCCATTCTGACTGATGTGAGGTGAAATCTTAGGGTTGTTTTGATTTGAATGATGTTGAACATTTCTTAAGGTGCTTCTCAGCCCTCCAAAGTTCTTCATGTGAGAATTCTTTGTTTAGCTTTGCACCCCACTTTTTAATAGGGTTATTTGGTTCTCTGGGTTCTACCTTCTTGAGTTCTTTGTATATATTAGATATTAGCCCTCTGTCGGATTTAGGGTTGGTGAACATCCTTTCCTAATCTGGTTGACATTTTGTCCTTTTAACAGTGTCCTTTGCCTTACATATAAAAATTCCTTATCTTTAAAACAACAAAATAAAGCAAGAAATGTCAATGGTTAATAAACACTTAGAACAGTTCATGAGCCTTAAACATCAGGAAAATGCATATTAAAACTACTCATATTTTCTATCTCATCAAAGTCAGAATTACCATTATCAAACCAAAAAAAGAAATAACATGAAATGACAGTAGATATTAGAAAAGTTGTGAGGAAATACTTAACTGTTGGTGAGGGTACAGACTGGGACAACCACATTGGAAATCAGTGAACATGGTTCAAAAAATAATTGTAAATAGAACTACCATTTCATTAAGTCATATGATTCCTGGATATATACCTTTAGACCATAACCTTCTTAAAGAGATATTTGTTCTTACATAATCATTAATGCAATATTTACAATACATAGAAAATATAATCTGCTTAAAAGGGGTAACAAAATACCCATGGGAGGAGATACATATACAGTGTAGAGTAGAGACTGTAGGAAAGGCCATCCAGAGACTGACCCATCTGGGTATCCATCCTATATACAGCTACCAAACACAGACACTATGTGGATGGCAACAAGTGTTCTGACAGGAGCCTGATATAGCTGTCTCCTGATAGGTTCTGCCAGTGTCTCACATATACAGAGAGGGATGCTCTCAGCCAACAACTGGACTGAGCACAGGGCCCCCAATGAACTAGCTACAGAAAGGTCCCAAAGAGAAGAAGGAGTTTGCAGACCCATAGAAGGAACAACAATATGAACCAAACAGTGCCCCCAGAGCTCCTAGAGACTAAACTACCAACCGAAGCATACACATGGAGGAACCAATGGCTCCAGTCACATATGTAGCACAGGATGGCCTTGTTGGACATCAATGAGAGGAGAGACCCTTGGTCCTGTGAAAGCTATTTCCCCAGCGTAGGAGAATGCCAGGACTGGGAAGCGGAAGTGAGTGGGTTATTGAGGAAGGGCAGGGGGAATGGGATAGGGGTTTTGGGAGGGGAAATGAGGAAAGGGGATAACATTTGAAATGTAAATAAAGAAAATATCAATAAAATAAATGTAAAAAGGATGTCTAATCAATAAATGAATGTACAATTGAAGAGTTGTATATAAATACAATGAGATCCCATTTAAATGGGTAAAATGGAAACTGGAGAGATGCCTGAGTAATAAGAGAACTTTCTGCTCCTACAGAGGATGTCGGTTCCATTGTCACAAATTCATGGTAGCTCACAACTCCCTTTGATTTCACAAAAACACAGACATACACTTAGAAAAATAAATACATTTAAGAAGAAAATTTAAGATGGGAAAATTGTAGGTAACTGGATGGAACCATGTGAATGTGGGAACTGAATCAGAGAGAAATAATCAGCACCTATTCTCTCTTATATGTAGCTAGAGCTTTAATGGCAGTCATGCGTATTAAACTATAGAAGACAAGACAGTAGAAGAGGTCCATTGTAGGGAGACATCTTAAGGAAGTGGGTAGTAAAATAAATGGTATGAAAGCTGATAGGGAATACTCTAGTGATGGATAGATTTAAGTAGGAATGGAGTAGGGAAATGAGGGAACTGAGCTAGTAAAGACAGATAACCAAAATAAAGGATCTAAGAAAAAGCCAAATGGAAAAACACTGTCTTGGTAGCTGATTTAAATATATGTAATTTAAACAGAGGGAACAAAGAATTTTAATAATTGAAAGTGAAGCAGAAGAAATAGAAAATGCTGCTTTGCGGGCATGTTGTAGTCATTATAATCATGATTTCAATATAGCTATATTTATCTGCACTGGACTTGCTGAAATCTAAGAATATCAATTACCAATTATGAATCAAAGAAGGCTTTATGGGACCCACCACTTCTGGTTACAATACTAGCATGTGATAGACTCTGTGGTAAGGGCTTTAATCATTGCCTTCATTGTTTGCCAAATACTAAGTCTACAAGGTTCTAATGGTTAGTTCTAAAACTATCGAGACACAGACCATTCTAGTTGCAATCAGTAGCTCACGAAACAGAGCAAAACATAAAAGTGGGAAAGGAACCCATAGACAACTGGACATGACACTTCTGGAGGACCCTGCTATACCTCTCCTGGGCATATACCCAAAGGATTCCCCAGCATGCAATAAAGACACATGCTCCATTATGTTCATAGCAGCCTTATTTATAATACCCAGAAGCTGGAAAGAACCCAGATGCTCCTAAAAGGAGGAATGAATACAGAAAATGTGGTATATTTACACAATGGAATACTACTCAGCAATTAGAAACAATGAATTCACAAAATTTTTAGGCAAATGGTTTGATCTGGAAAATATCATCCTAAGTGAGGTAACCCAGTCACAAAAGAATACACATGGAATGCAATCTCTGATAAGTGGATATTAATTAGCCCAGAAGCCCTGAATACCCAAGGCACAAATCGCATAACAAATGATTCCCATAAAGAAGTATGGAGAAGGTCCTGATCCTGGAAAGGATTGATCTAGCATTGGAGGGGAATATAAGGACAGAGAAAAAAAGGACGGAGGTGATTGGAGAATGGATGGAGAGAAGAAGGCTTATGGGACATATGGGGAGGGGGGATCCGGGAAAGGGGAAATCATTTGGAATGTAAACAAAGAATATAGAAAATAAAATATTAAAAAATACAATATTTCTTTTACCCATCCATTGATTGATGAGCATTTGTGTTGCCTGCATTGTGTGATTACTGTGAAGTGTTACAATGAGCACATTGAAAACGGCATGTTCCTATAGAAGAATTTTAATCGAGCAACATGGCTGCTCTGGCCAGGGATCACAACCAAAGATCTTCTAAGTCTGTGTGATCTGGCTGGAAAACAGACATGATCTCAGTATAGACCTTTATTTAATCCCTCTGGTTAAACTGCAGAGCTTCCTTTAGTACACAACTTTCATTCCAAACAATGAAGGCAAGATTGATTTATAGAAGGAAGCTCCCATATTTGAAGCTGATGATTGATGAGAAAAGAATTGTGGAATTAGAGAGAGATTTGACAAAATTTGACAGAAATAGCATATGCCTAACTTTCATGAGGGTAGGCAGAAAAAAAGAGGCTAATTAAGACCACATCTACAAGCCAATCTGATAGAAGCATTTGATTCCAGCCTGGGAAGTTAATAGAAAAAAAAATCTTGTAGTATACTGAGTCATAGGGAGTTATGATCCTTCTAATGTAGTTGGCAGAATGAAGCTCTGGTTCTCTTGAGAAATACCACATTCTTTAACTGCTGATGTGCCATTACTCTGGCCACCAAAAACTAAATGATTTCAAGAGGAAACAAATCCAACATAAATAATTGAAAACATAAATCTTGTATTTGCTACATTTGACAGACTCTAAACTTTGAGCTCTGATGAATATCCAGGTTTCTTAATGGGCTGTCTTTGGGGCCATGAAATCATATAGTACAAGAATGATCAATCTTTCTTTGTTGCCCCACAATATTCATTTACTCTATGAACTGGAATCCACCTTTATATTTCTATTTAAAATAATGAAAAGATAAAAAAAAAAAAGACCAGGTCAGAGAGAATTCAGTCACTCAGTTCCTTTAGTTCAGTTCAGAGACAGTTTTTCCTTGACAATTTTGTAGAGGCAAAATGCAGAGAAAACAAACCAGACAAAGATGAACAAAGAACAGGCCAGAAGATTAGAAAAATTTGTCAGAGTAATTCAGTGAAAAACACTGAGTATGGGGCAGAAGAGCTAAGATGAACCAGCCAGCCAGAGGTCAGAAAGAACTAAACAGGCTGAGCTTAGAGACAATAAGCTTCCAGTTACATCAGACTAATAAAAGTTACTTTTGCATGTCTCTTCAATACAGTGGCTCCAGGTTTTCTTTATATGCATAGCAAGAGGTGGGACTCTTGGAACATACATTAGCTCAGATTTAACTTTAAAGGAACATCACATGCATTCCCTAAATGCTGTACTAATTTCAATTCCAACAGACATTGTGAAAGGTTTCTCTTTTGTCTGCACACTCTCAGAACAATTATCATATTAGCCATTGTTACAGTGGAGGTGATATTATATAACATTGTATTTTTTTTTTATTGGCATGACTTTGATGATTAGAAATGGTGGCAGTTTTTCCCACCTCTTGGTGTTTGATAGGATGTAACATAAGAGAAGACACTTCTTTCATGTTATGTTCATAACACATCAAACAACCTTCTAGTAATGATGCAATAACCCTACTAAACTCACATATCAAATATTTAAGAAGTAATTTTGTATTTTTTATATCAGCATTTTCATATTCATACTGAAATAATTGTATCTGTCTCATGGCATAATTATACATATGATATGGTATGGCATTTTTCCAAACATGTAATTAGCATCATAACTTAATAAATGATAATTAACACTCACCACTTCCTTCTCTTTCATCTGTTCCTCCCAAAAACATACATAAAAACACATATGCTATATTTAAAAAAAAACTTTCACAGGTTGTTTGTATTTTCTCAAGTTGGATATATTTTTTTTATATTTTCTTTTAGAAAAACAGAACCTTTTCATTAAGAAAAAGGTAGTTCCTTAAGCTTCTCTGAACTTTAGCAGACCTTTTTCTGACTTTTGCCAGTGATTCCACTGATAAATGATATTTTGTAATTATTTATGAATTATGTATAATAATAAATAATAATGTCTGTTCTTTCATTTGTAGAACTATATCTCTTAATTTTATATGATTGAACTTAAAGTAATCATAATTGTATAATACAAGTGTTATTGTGTAAATTTCAGAGAAAAAATATATACTGAGTTACTAACTACAATTTCACACAGAATATAGCATTTAGTTTCTTTTCATTATTCATTTTTATTTTGTTCTTTGGTTCAATCAAACTGAAACATTGCAACAAAGATGAAATATTATAGTAGGGTGAGTCTTTTTGCGGCCCTTCCTCTGTTTTTGTCACATTGAACATAGAAATGTCTTCTCAACAAAAAGAAAATGACTATAGACAAAGTTAAGTAAGTGTAACTCTCACATAAAAGCACAAACAAACTAAAAACACGCACTTGCAGGTTTTATGTCAACTGGGCACAAAATAAATAACATTATTGGCGAGGAGGGAGTTTGAACTATGAAAACACCCCCAGAAGATCTGGCTGTAGACAAGTTGGTAGGACATTTTATTAATTAGTTCTTGATGGGAGAAGGCCCTGCACACTGAGGTCAGGTCTATGCCTGAGCTCCTGATTCTTGGCTATATAAATCAGCAGGCGGAGGAAGTCATAAGCAACTTGCTCATGAGCAACTCTCTTTCATGGTCTCTGCATCATCTCCTGCCTCCAGGACTCTGCCCTGTTTGAGTTCTGTTTTTGACTTCATTCAAAAAATGGACTAGACTTGAGCCCTTTCCTCCTCAAGTTACCTTTGCCATGGTGCTTCATAACATCAATAGTAACCTTGACTATGACAACCACAAAATTAAAATAAAAACTTCTCCTATGAAGCTGTTCTCCTGAAATTAATATAACCTTTTAAATGCCAACTTACTTTTAGTCACTCAGTAACATCTTGGAAAATAAGTAATGTCCTTCTAAAATTGTCAAGACTCTGTGCCATTTGGTAGCAATGTGTCCATTTTAGTGAACAAGAGCAAGAAATAGAATCTTTAAACTTCTCAAAATCTGCAGTCACTTATGCAATCAAATATTAGGAATTCTTCTGAGCAACCACATTTGGTCTACATCTGTGTAGAGCTCAGAGAAAAAAACATTAGATCTCTATGCCTAGGCAAGGTGCTAACTATATACCTGCAAAAAAGGAAAAGATCACCTATTGGCTGAAATCCTGGTTCACCTGCCTGTTCTTTGTTGACTTTATGTTCAACTCCTCACTTAATTTCACACAGTACTTAAGATTGGATTACCATGAATTAAGACATGGATTACCATGAATTTGTGTAAGGGAATCGAAGCATCTGAAAGTAGAGTTCATTTACTTGAGGCCACATAGGTCTAATAGTATTTGAATTAAACCTGCTGCCATGTTGGGCACCATATGAATCTGTCATTTAGATATTGTTATGAACATACACAGGAATGTAATGTAAGTTGATTTCCATAGGATGAATATTTGGAACAATTTAAGTAGTTTAACATGAAGAATCTAAGAAAATGTAAAAGTAACAGGAGGGCAGAAAATCAACTGGTAAAGGTTACCATGTCAGATATTCCTGAGGGCAAAAAGGCTTAGTCCTGTTTTCTATTATTGGTAATCAGAGTCAAATTGATATACCACACATCTCAGATCAATGAGCAAGGAGCTGGGATATTTAAACTTCAGCTCCACACATACTATTGAGGACCTATTTTGGGGAAGTTAGTAAACATTGCCATTTTTGATTACTAATGTAGTCCTCCATCAGAGCAAATGCTCAGTCAAGACAGGACGACACTGAGATATCTAATAAGTATGCCCAAAAATCACAGTACTAAAGTTTTAGGAAGATATTTCATTGCTGCCTATAGAGGCCTTCATTCAATACCATAAATTTGGTGAATTTGCAGAAATAAGGTGACATCTGTAGAGGGGTTATAGTGGACTAGAAAAGGAGACAAGAAGAAAAATATAGTCTGTAATCTTAGGAATAACTAAGACTATCTATGAATTCCACTGAAAAGATGTCTGAGGCATATCGGCAAACATCCTTGCTTTTGTGCAAAATAGACATGCAATAACTTTTCAATTTATTATTATTTTTCATATTGATATATCCTGTGAGTTATAATTTTTTCTATTTGAGCTCAAATTATTTCTATATTTGACACCACTAAATGAGCTAATTATTCAGTGGCCTAGAAATAGTTTTTATATAGAAGCTAGATTAATAGTTGCTAATCGAAGATGGCAAGTAATATCTTGGAAGATCCCTGTAGCAAACAAGTTGATTCATTCAGCTGTGCATGTGTGTATATGTGTGTGTGTGTGTGTGTGTGTGTGTGTGTATGTGTGTGTGTATGTGTGTGTGTGTGTGTGTACCTGCTTGTGTTTTTAGGAGTTCATATGCATTGCCTGCATAAAATGTGAGAAGAAGCATTAGATCCCCTGGAACTAGCTTACAGTGGATTCCGAGACACCTTGCAGGTGCTGAGTACCAACCCTTGGTCCTATGCCAGACAAGTATGTACTCTTAACTCCAGAATCATCTCTCTAGTCCCCTCTTTGAACACTTTTTATTTGATTTTTTCTATAAGAAGTAACATGGTTCCTAAATAACAAACATTTTAACCACACAAGAGAAATTGTATTCTTATCCCCTTATTTCATTTTTAAAGTATCCACAGTGTCAAAGGCTGGATTATTATCTTAAGAGAAAAAGCATTCTTTACAAACCATATAGACTGTTCATCCTAAGAGAATATCCTGTCTTCTATTCTTCTCGCATAGCTATGTTTGACAATTTCAAGAAGGGCATAGCCCTCCAAGGTAACACAGTCTATGATAATCGGTTTTGTACATTTCAAGGGTGTTGTGAAGAGGAAGTGGAAATAAGGAAATAATAAGGAAAGGGGTCTATCGATTTTCCTTTTAAAGCAGGAGGACCAAGGCCTCTTTTCTTTGCAATGATGCCAGTTTTATGTGTATGCTATCACAGTGCAAGGACAAGGATAGGAACCACAGACATCACAATCTCCATTTCCTGCTAGAACTGATACCCTAGTGTCTTGACAGGAGAAGAACAAGAGGAGCTAATGGAAACGGAGAATATATGTATGACATTGTACAAGAAGAGAAAAATGTATTCAGGGCCATTATAAATTCATAACTAATTAAAGGTTAAATACCAGTTGCCAATTAGTGTGAAAGATAATTGTTCTTCTTTGGCAACCAGACAATGTATAGCTTTTGGGAAGAGAGAATAAGTATTGTCTTGTTATTGATGAATGGAATCACTAGCTAAGGAGCCTGAAGCTTTAACTTTCAAGAGACATATCAATGGAGTCCAAGGTTGAGTGAAATATTCCTCTTTCGTTAAGGACAAATGAGCTGGTACATTTTCTTTTCTTTTTCTTTTTTAAAAATTTTTCATTATGTTATGTTATTTATTTATTTATTTTTGTAGGTATTTGTTTTATTTGCATTTTAAATGGTATCCCCTTTCCACATTACCTCTCTGAAAACTGCCATCCCATCCCCTTCCCCTGCTCATTCCATGCCCCGCCCCCCCCGAATTTCCTGACTTGTATTCTCCTATTCTGGGGAATCGAGCCTTCACAGGACCAATGGCTTCTTCTCTCATTGATGTCTCAAATGGCCATCTTCTGCTACATTTTTAGCTGGAGCCATGGATACTCTTTATTTCATGGTTTAGTCCCTAGGAGCTCTGGGGATACTGGTTGGTACATATTATTGCTCCTCCCGCAGAACTGCAAACCTCTTCAGCTCCTTGGGTCCTCTTTCCAGCTACTCCACTGGGGACCCTATGCTCATTCTATTGGTTGGCTGTGAGCCATGGGTGTTTTGATCCACTTTACAATAAGGATCAAAGTATCCACACTTTCCTTCATCTTGAGCTTCATGGGGTCTGTGAGTTGTGTCTTGGCTATTCTGAGCTTTTGGGCTAATATCCACTTATCAGTGAGTACATACCATGTGTGTGTGGGGGGGGTTGTGTGTGATTGGGTTAGCTCACTCAGGGTGATATTTTCTAGCTCCATCCATTTGCCTAAGAACCAATCAAGTCTGTATTTCAAGGACTTCAAGTGTCTGAAGAAAGAAATTGAAGAAGTCTCAGAAGATGGAAAGATTTCCCATGCTCATGGATTGGTAGGGCTAATATAGTAAAATTGGCCATCTTATCTAAAGCAATCTACAGATTCAATGCAATCCCCTTCAAAATTCTAATTCATTTCTTTATAGAGTTAGAAAGAGTAACTTCCAAATTTATTTGGAATAACAAAACCCAGGATTGTGAAAACTATTCTCAACAATAAAAGTACTTCTGGTGGAATCACTACCCATGACCTCAAGCTACACTACAGAGCAATAGTGATTAAAAACTGGATGCTATTGGTACAGTGACAGGCAGGTAGATCAATGCAATAGAATTGAAGACCCAGAAATGAACTCTCACCCTTATGGTTACTTGATCTTTGACAAAGGAGTTGGTACATTTTCAAGTCTTTATGTTTGCAATGAATGTGAGTATAGTTCAGGATACATTATAATTCATACTGAAACTCAATAGTTGGGATAAAATAAAATAAATCCCCCTTTTAAAAGTAATAATATTTTAAATATCATCTTAACTAATATATATATATATATATATATATATATATATATATATATATTTAACTATCACACACACACACACACACACATACACACACACATATATATATATTACATGTTGTATTCACAAGTAGATACCAGATACACATTAAAAGAGTTTCAATAATAATGCTGGCATACTAAGTGTGGGAGAAAGTATAAGAAGAAAGCAAATCATGCAGATATGTTTGCAGTTATCTTTATAACAGGCAGCAGTAGGGAACATAGTAATAATAATCATTAGAAATATACTCCTTTATTCCAGGGCAGCCTTTAAACACCATACACATAAGGACAATGGAAAATCCAGTTGCCATTAACTGTTATTTTGCAAATGGATATATAGTTTAAGCTGAAGAGATTGATTTTATGTTTTTTTTCTCATTTTGTATTATTTATGTTCTTTGAATAAAGACTTACAGAGTATCTGACAATTATTAGCTTCCACATTTATGTATAGACATTGAGTATTCCTATCTATAGATCACGGGCATACTTGTTCTTTTTGTCACTCCAATTTAGGATAACAGATACTTAATGAATAATTTTTGTGCTCCAAACATAGTTTTATGTGCGAGGGTATGGATCACATATCCTAATGTTTTCAACTGTGTCCCTTTGAATTTTATCCCAGCTTCTTGGCTTATTCTAAATTTTGATTTACTGCCTACACATAGTTAGTGAAAACACCTAACTTTGGTGTTGCTCTGAAAAATAGCAGGTGTAAAATATATGAAAAATACTTGGCAAAAATGAGAAAGCATAACATCTGTGGATGCCAATCATTAGTTACCATTTGCATTGGAAAAGACAGGAAAATGTTCAGTGTATGCATTCAGGACCTGAAATTCAGAGCAATGTGATCAGTCCTGATAAACTTTTCACATGCAAAGAGAAAAGCCATTTTTTCCTTTTGTTGGGCAAACAGGATATCTGTATTTAAACCACTTCTACAATTAACAGTAACAAGTAAACTATTTCTAAGAAGGAACTAATTTTTGTGAAGTTATAAGGGAAAACAAAAGAGAAGAAAGAAAAGACTCGTTGGCCATTTGGGTAAAGGGAGAAAGAAAAGAAAAAAAAAACCAGTTTCAATATTTGAGAGATAGTGATGGTTAGGTCCTGTGTGCACCAGGAAACGGGGTACAGTTCACCTGATTTAACTCACTGGCTTTGCCTTGTGGGGCTAAGTTAAATGGTATACCCAATAGACACATAATCTAGCACCTTAGGAAAACCTTGAAAAGACATGACCTTCTAATAGAACAGATAAAACCATTCAGAGACATAATAAATTCATAAGTAATTAATTGGGAAAAGTATTCCCAATGCCTTTGCTTAATATTTATGTTCTTACCCAGAGCATGAGTACACTATAAAGAAAACTATCAAGCAAAAATCCACATGGAAATAAAACTGGAAAATCAGAGACAATGTCAGCAAATCACTTAATGCATTTTCTTGGAAAGAAATACCTCATATAAGTTGCAAGGCAGTCATCATATTTAGCGGGAAACAAAATAAAACAAGACAGATTTTTCTTCTAAACCTTAAACTTAGAAGAATATGTATATATTTTCACAGGGAAATAGTAGGCATATGAAAAAAGTTAAAATTTTTGTGATCTCATTCCTTATTTATACAGTTAAATAGAGTCTTTACTGAAGTATCTATACAAAGCATCAGTTCTCAACCTGTGATGCAAGACCCCACAAGACCATTGGAATACACATGTTTTTACATTATGATTCATAATACCAGCAAAATCACACTTGTGAAGTAGTTGAACCTGGACCACATGGGTGTTGGGAGCTGAACTGGAACACTGGAAAACCAGTAATTACTCTTAAATTCTGACCTTTTTCTTTAACCCCAAAGGGCTATTACATTTACGTCAATTTGTAATTTTATGGATTTCATGAGGTCTTCATTTTATTTTACTCCTTATAATGATGTGTGTGTGTGCATGCATATATATATATATATGCTGTTGCCTGGGAAGATGACTGAATGAGTAAGGTTCTTGCTGCATAAACAAGAGTACTTGATTGGTATTCAGATCCCTAAAACCACAGAAAAACAGCAGCAGTAGCATGTCATAGAATACAGAAGTCATCACATGTTCCTATAGTAAGATGAGCATCAGAAACAGAATCACAGGAAGTTTGTAGGCCCACAGGACTGGAGTATGCAGCAGTCAGTATGAGGTCCAACACCAGAGATTAACCTCTGAAATCTCCATATGCCCCCTGGCACAGAGGTACACAAACTTACACGGGAACATGCAAACAAAAACACACAGATATTTTTAAAATGTCAGTCGTAAAGAGGATAAAAATTTCAAATCAGTAAAAGCTGTCAATTTGATCTTTGATAAAATGCTCCTCAAATGTTTTTTACAAAAGCTATCATATTTCATTGTCAAACAATATCAAACACCTCCAGTTAATACAACAAAATAAAACATCACTTATTCTCTGATGTTTTGTGTAGTTTGATGTTGTAGAGAACTGGTCCTAGCTATAAGGATGCAGGCTCAACTCCACTCTGGCATTTGCATGATCTTTCAAATTGTTACTAAACTAGTTTTTATAAAACAATGGCAATAATTGTACCTGAGCTTGTGAGGACTAAGCAAGCATATCTGAAGTACTGTGAACTGCTTTACACTGTAAAATCTCAATAGAATTAACTGTTGATATCTCTTATGCATTTCACAATTCTAGACCCCAAAATATTTTAGTGATTGTCTCACATGTGGTCTATAACCTGCACGTGTCGTTGGATGCTTTGATAAAGCAGGAGATATGTGGTTCTAAATTGTATTGTGAGATCCAAACAGTATGGTACTTTGGATTTTCTTGGATGCTTGCCACCCAAGTCTGATCCACACTTTCTCAGAGCCTCCTCTGAATCAACTGAAAGGATTTGTTAGTTCTTCGCTTCACCTCCATCTCTTTCTCATGTGGACGCATTTTCTTTTCTGTTTTAAGGATACAAAGGTCACAACATAAAAAAGAATAAAGTTTTCCCCAAAGTAGGTAGATATTTTAGAAACTGATTTTTTCCATGTGGGCTTCAACTCAGAAGTATATTTAGAAGAAATATAAATCCTTTCTAACCCCATTCAGTCAGTTGCTTACATTGTAGGTCGCAAGATTTCAAACGGCACTCTATATTTATTGAGCCCAGTCAGGCAAATGTCTATTAAAACCTCACTGAGCAACTTAGAAACTATTAAAAACCCTCCAAAGGGACGTCACTGTTAAAGTCAGTCAATAAATTAACTACTGGGTTAGGCAGAATGGAGACTCATCTGTCTTTCTGAATGCTGTTAATGAAGCCTACATTTTTGTATGTTAGTTGCTGTGAAACTGGCCGTGACACATGTTTCTTGGTGACTGTGCCTCGTGTCTAGGCATTAAGTGTCTCGTAGTTCATTAGAACACTGATGGTGCGGAATTATCTCACAAAGGTTGTCACCAAATGGAAATATAGAGAACAATTATAATAGTTGAAAATTTTCATTAGAGGCTCATATTATCTGAGTATGGTATGTGCCTGCTCTTACATAGATTGAAGAGGCTTCAATGACAAATATATAGACTGACCACTTGCAGTATGAATTGTTAATAGGATTTAAGCAGGGATATTATCCTCTCTCTCTCTCTCTTCTGCTTTTCTAATATCACACTGTATGTTCCAAAGACATTTTTGCCTAGAGCATTCTATTGTTCTGTCACATGTGTAGGTTGTTGTGAGTCTAACATCACATCGTAAGGCAAAATAGTCTAAATATAAATCTGTTTTCATTCAACTGCAGAGATATTGTCCTTGGTATCTGTAGTGGTTTGAATACTTGGCCCCTAAGATGTGGCACTATTAGGAAATATGGACTTGTAGGAATAGGTGTGTCCTTGTTCGGGAAAGAGTGTCATTGTGTAGTTGGGCTTTGGTGTCTGCTAGTGTTCAGCCTCTCCCAGTGAAGAAAGGAACCTCCTCTTGGCTTCCTACAGAAGCCAGTCTTCTCCTAGATATATCAAGGTACAGAACACTGGGCTTCCCCAGCACCATGTCTGCTGGGATGCTGTCATGTTTTCCTCCACAATGATAATGGACTAAACAGCTGATCCTGTAAGCCAGCCCCAATTAAATGTTTTCCTTTATAAGAGTTGCCTTGGTCACTGTGTCTCTTCATAGCAATAAAACCCTAAGATTCTATATATAGATATATATGGATATAGAGATTGAGTTGGATGTTACACATGCAGATACAGATATAAATATGTAATTAGATATAGACATACATTATAGATATAGCTATAGGAGTTGGTATATGTATACATATATGTATAAGTGTAGGTTAAAGTATAGTTATATATAGATATAGATGATACAGACATAGATATTGATATAGAAACAGTATGATGTTTATTAGACCAAATTATATAATATACTACTCAGAATAGTTGTGGGTTAAAATGATGGCCCTCGTCCTGCCAGGGCTCGGGTCCCTTGGCAAAACAGATGAGGGACATTTGACTGCAGGATCCCATTCCAGGGTGGAGAAGTACAGTCTGAGGTCCCTGGGGAACCAGCAGAAGCTGGGCTTGTGGGTCCCCAGACCTCACCTAGACTGAGGACATCAGGTTCTAGCTTTAGGACATCACAGACACTGCTGGATATCTAGGGAGAGCTGAGAACTGAGTTGGGGGACCAAGGGGTTGACTCTAGCCTGGGGCTGAAGGGAAAAGGGGGGCGACAAGAGTCCTTGGTAGAGATATGACAAGGAGTGCAGGGTGGCCTCCTGCATAAGACTAGACATGGCTCCTTAGAGGAAGACCTGCTCCATTGCTCCAGCACAGTGGGTCCAGATGAGAAGAGGCAGTCCATGGTTTTAAAGTAATTATTGTTGGCAGAGGGTTGTGATGAGTGAAATGTAGAGGCTGGCCATGGCCATTGGGAAAGACAGGGAAGGGAATGTGGAGAGAGGGGGGAGCAAGATGGCAAGAGAGAGAGAGAGAGAGAGAGAGAGAGAGAGAGAGAGAGAGAGAGAGAGAGAGAGAGAGAGAGAGAGGCAAAAGTAAGAGAGTAAGGGTAAGAGAATCAAGAGTAGGAGAGAGAGAGGAGGGGGCAAGCATGGTCAGGACTACCTGTGGGGAGGAGCATACCTGACTGTTGCCAGGTAACTGTGAGGGTGGAGTCCAGGCAGAATACCAGGGGCTTGGGGCATTGCCCTATGTGACTTATGGCTACAGAATTATGGAGAGCTGAGGCCTCATGTCAGGAGCCTAGTGTCTGGGAGTTGGAAACTGGCCTTCCCTTCCTTGCAGAATTATCTGCTCCAGGATTTAAACCTAGCTCAACCAGAACACAGGCTGACTTGCACAGTTCCACAAATAGTGTGATCATTTTGGAGTGTCTGTGAAAGCCTGACATATGTGAAGAGACCATGAGACAGAGAAAAAAGGATTAGTATTAGACATAAAAGTGAAAAGGGGAAATAATAGACTTAGAAAGACCTTAGCAGGCAGTGGATCTAGGACCTTCGGAAAATTCATATAATATGTGCATTTTAATAAGCTTTGACCTGATATCATCCCCTGGTTTACAAGAATGCCCAGACACCTTCACACACACACACACACACACACACACACACACACAGAGAGAGAGAGAGAGAGAGAGAGAGACAAAGACAGAGACAGAGACACAGAGAGAGAGACAGAGAGACAGAGAGACAGAGAGAGACAGAGAGAAAGACAGAGAGAGACAGAGACAGAGACACAAAAAGAAACAGAGACAACCATACCCCCCACACACAGAGAGACAGAGACAGAGAGAGACAGAGAGAGACAGAGAGACAGAGAGAGACAGAGAGAAAGACAGAGAAAGAGAGACAGAGAGAGACAGAGACACAAAAAGAAACAGAGACAACCATACCACACACACACACACACACACACACATACACACACACACTATTTAAATATAACCATACTACCAAAACAAAAAAGACCCAATCTGGAGTTTTGTCCTACTCTTACAGACATGTTATTAATATAAGAGATAAATAGAGGTGTAAATGAATAAGTCATGATAATATGTAATGAGCCGAGAATGATGGTAAATACTTAACAAAGAATTTGAATGGAGGTACCCTCTAAATCAAAGTTTCAATGTCAGGTATGGGATACCTGCCTTAGAGTTGTTGAATGGGCTGGGGACAGGGGGGTGGCATTGCATTCCTCAAAACAATGATAGGCATTGCTCATGGTTTCCCAGAACTTGATCACAAGATCCCATTTGGACATCACACCCTTTGACCACACGACACAAATAAATGAAGCAGGAACTTGTGTAATGGTTTGCCTATCTAGCTTTCAAGAGTACCAGATGTTTCAACTGATCTGCAGGATGCTAAAAAAAAATGTTGTCAGCAGTCTTAAATGGCTAAGGATCCTGCAGGATAAAATGATCTGCCAGGAGAAATCACATTCAGAGACAAATTCGACATGAGCTTGACTTTGAAGAGGTTTATGTGAGCTCAGTTTCTCAGTAATTATCAGCACAGAACTTGCCCAAGATTGAGAGGGCCAGCATGCCATCGTGGATGGACTGAGTGGCCTAGCAGTCATTTCACTATAGGTAAGTGGTGTCATTTTCTTCAGTGGTGTAGCCACAAGTAAGTCACCAACTCTTCAGTCTTACACACAGGCATGTGCAAGTAACTCTAATTAAACTCAGTGGGTGACACACAGAGAGTGAGACAGGAACGTGTCTATGAGAGGAATGGGAGAGAGAAAGTAATGGGTTACAAATACAACTGAAATATATACAAATGTGAAAACTCCCAAGGAAAAGAATGAAAATGGAAAATGTTTAGACAAAGGAGTTTCCTGATTAGAATATAAGTTTTATTGATTTAAATCTATAGGACACTCTGAAGAGCAAATGTATATAGACCTAAGACAATAAGGAATTTGATATACTATGCCCATGACTTAGAACATTAATAAATTGGAATTCTCCTTAAGACAATTATTTATGAAAATCACAAGAAATGTAGTGAGATAAAAAATATGTATCTCACTACATCTTTCTTATGTAGTGAGATATATATATATGGCAGATATACATATATGCTGCCATATATATATATCTCACTACATAAGAAATGTAGTGAGATATATATATATGGCAGCATATATGTAACACTCAAATCAACTTTAAAAAGAATAAAAGATGTTAAAATAATTTCAAGTTTTATGTTAAAGCTACAGTTTGGTACCAGTCAACAATTCACAAAATAATATATTCAGAAAAGGCTACAAATCTGGATCTCATCCTATGTTTCTGCCTTCTTACCTCCTAATAATGCCATACAACCAGGAACAATATTATAAGCAAATTATATAAATTAAATGAGGGAATAGATATTTCTCCAAAGAAGAATGGAGGAAGGCCAGTGGTGAGTGTGACCCTTGCTTGCCTTGAACTTGTAGTATTGATGCTGCCTGAAACTTCTGAGTGCTGGTATTATAAGTATTTGTGCCACCATTCCCTTTTACTAATTTTAATACATTTTCAAAAAAATATAAGTTAACCTATATGGATGGATGGACATTCTGTTAGATTTTGCTGTGAATTATTGACAGATTGAAAGAAGGAATTCAGAAAGGAAAAGAAGAAAAAAAATGTTTGATAGACACAAGCAGATGTGGGGGGCATGCTTTTAAGGTCAAAAATAGAGTAACTGAATTTTTGTTTGTTTCTTGTTTTGTTTTGTTTTTCTCTTTTCATGGCTGGGACTCCATGTACAGCTCTCCTTAGTCTGGAGTTCACTGTATTAATCAGTTTGGCCTCGAACTAACAATGGCTGCCAGCTTCTGTCCCCAGCTTCTAGAATTAAAGACATTCCTTAACATGCCAAACCTTCTATCAGCTTTTTTGATGTTATAGGTTACGCCATGCATATAAACCCAAGTTCGAACATACCAAATAATATAATATAAATAGATAATGTTTCATAAAATTTGCTTACCTTATTCATGCTACAAAAACAAATTCCCAGAAAGTATCCATTAGTCTCAAAAACTAATTGCTTATAAGATATTAGGATATTTCATTTATTTTTGTTTATGTATGTTCTTGTCAGTGTATAACATTTGTGTGTGTGTGTGTGTGTGTTTGTGTGTGTATGTGTGTGTGCATATGACATGTATATCAAATGAGAAATTACCATCAGGTATCTTTCTAAACCATTGCTCTCTTTAGATTTCAGACAGGGTCTCTCACTAAACCTTAAGCTCATACATTATCTTGTCTATATAATATCTTTCATGTATACAGACTCACCTTCATATAGGCACTGTTATAGGCTTTAAGAGTAAAACAAGAATGTCTATCCTCACTATTTTATTTTCTTCTGGGTCTTAGAAGTCATGGTTAAAAACAAGATAAAGGGGCTGGAGAGATGTCTCAGTGTTTCAGAGCACTGCTTGCTCTAGCAGAGGTCCTGAGTTCAAATCTCAGCAACCACATGGTGGCTCACAACCATCTGTAATAGGATCCAATGCCCTCTTCTGGTGTGTCTGAAGACAGTTTCAGTGTACTCATATAGATAGATAGATAGATAGATAGATAGATAGATAGATAGATAGATAGATAGATAGATAAGCAAGCACACCAGGCGGTGGTGGCTCATGCCTTTAATCACAGCACTTGGGAGGCAGAGGCAGGCAGATTTCTGAGTTTGAGGCCAGCCTGGTCTAAAAAGTGAGTACCAGGACAGCCAGGGTTACACAAAGAAACCCTGTCTCATAAAAAACAAAACAAACAAAAAACAAAACAAAACAAAACAAAAACAAGATAAAGGAATCATTTGCAAAAGTAAGATTCCATGATGTGTCTCTATGTCTATGAATAGTTTAATCTTCCACAGTGAGTAACCTATGAAGAATATAAAATAAAATAATTATAAGAACTATCTGAAAACATCTGGAAAATTTCCAGGACAAAGGTCTAATGAATATATGTGCTCACATACATTTTGTGTGCATGTAATAACTAGAAAATTAAAATATAACAGATGTTCTTTATTTTAGCCATTAAATAAATAAAGAATTAGAAGGAAATTGCCCCAAAGACATATAAGATCTCTCTATTGAGAGCAACAAAATACCCTTGATAATAAGTATTAAAAAAAAAAAGCTCTAAACCTGTACATTACTTTCTGGAACTGGAAAACTCATTATTATTAAGATGTCAAAAGAGTGAATTACCAAGTCTGTCATAGCCTTGGTGGGGACAGAATGACATGGTTCATGCCACTGGGACAGGGTCAGCAGGCAGGACCCTCAAGGGATGTCCACATGCATGGAGGGTTTAGGGTTTGTTTCTATAGCAATGTTTGTATTTTCATGATTCCCCTTTAAGAAATGTCCTTGGGGGAACTGGGAAAGGGGAAAGCATTTGGAATGTAAACAAAGAATATAGAAAAAAAAAAGAAATGTCCTCCCTGTTAACCTTAATGGCTACATGATAAACAGGGATAGTCCAAGAAGGAGTTGAGGGTATAGCTAATGTCTCAGCAAAAAGGTAAATGCTGGGACCTTCACGGCAGCCCTTAAGGCTGTGGAAAATAACTTTCAAAATGTGAGTTCAAAAATATATAATTTCTGAACTATGCAAAATATAGGGATGTAATATGAATTATGATGATCTTCATGAATCTAAAGGAACAAAAGCAGCGCAATGTGAGCCAATTTTATAGACGGAAACTAAGTAAGAAGATAAAGAGATTTGGGGAGTGGTAATCACAGGAGATCCCACCCAGCCTAGCTTTTTCATTATACTTACAAAGGCAAACAAATCCCTGAATTCAGAGCTGCCCTGGGACCGAGCAAGGTTAGGTCCTGGTGTGGTAGAAATGATAATTTCAGGTTTAACCCAACTTTTTAATAGTCTGTGCTTTACAGAGGTAGGCAAATCTCTGAATTCTTTTGTAATGTTGAAAGCAAACGTGTATTTACTGTCCCCTAAAATTTAAGGGGTTGGGGGTCACAGGATTCTGATTCATAGGATAATCAAAAGGATACATGGAATAAATGAGTGATTGATATGTAAATTACAGACTGGGCATATAATCTGCAAGAGAAGAGCTATGTGAAGAAAATTTAGAATAGCAAGAGAGAACTGCTTGGAGAACTGTCTCTAGCAGGACATGGGGAGCGAGGGAGAGAGAGCTGTCTGGAGATCCCCAGAGAGAGCAGATGAAGAGAAAAAGAAAGCAGAACAGGAAAGCAGGCTGGAAAGCTGTCTCAGCAGAACATAGGCCACCAGCATGGACCCTGATTTGACTTGGAGTCATTTGTTTCACAGCTCTTCAACATTCCTTTCTCGGATCCCCTCCCCAGACTGAGGCTGGTCCTGTGCAGTGGATAATGAAATGGGGGAAAAATTTTGATGAGACCATTCTACACCTATGTGAAAATATAAAAAAGTGTGTAATTTTTCTGAATTAATATTCATGGGTGGGAGAAATCAAATGAAAGGAACTTCAATTTTTCAACTTGATCTCAGAATAAACAAAGTTGGAAGATTTATAGCGGCAGACTTAGGACAACCTGTATAGCTACAATGACCAGGATAACAGGATGCTGACATGATGTTTAGCACATAAATCATTGTCACAGAGTAAAGAATTCCAATTGGAAATTCTCTATCATTTCTGTCAATGATGACAAACAAACAATGAACAATGGAGAAAAGTGTCGCCTCAACAAATTGGCTTAGTACTATGCATCTGTTAGAAAATGGAGCTCAGCTGCAATATAACTTAATTAAGTTATTAATTTAAGTACATCTAGAGAGTTAAACTAAAAGTTTTAATCCACTGATGAGATACATTTGAAATTAATTTCATGGCTTTTGAGATTTAGCTGTGTTGGTTGCACAATGATTACTAAACAATAAGTGAGATCCTATCACACTTCAAATGTCTCTTATAAGATGATTTTGTTTGGAAGATAAATTGCCAATTTGTTGATATTAATGACACTATGAATGGACAAAGGTAGAAACAAACTAGAGTTAAATATTTGGGTATATGTCCTACCGAAAGAGTTTAGAATGACAGTGGCAGAAAACACCCCGAGTCATAGTGTTGTGTCCATTTTGGGAACTCCAAGAGACTACCCAGGACCTGTTTGTGATGCAATCGCACAAGGGTGTGTATTCAAATTTGAGCTAAGGCAGCAGCACCTTCACTGATGCAGCAGGATAGGAGAATAAAGCCCTTAGTCCAGTTTCAAGCAAGCATTTATTGAGACACAGAAAGTAGGAGGGGGGGTTTTCAGCTTGGTAAACATTTGATTAGGGGGCTATTATGGAATTTGCTGCCCTATAAAATGATTGCCTGGTTCTGGGAGTCAAACCATAAACTTTCACAAGTAAATAGCTTTAAATATAACTGTAACTTTTGCTTTCCTCCTTATTGGTGCTTGTTAGGGAGTGACCTGGAGAGGAGTGTTAGGTGAATGCCTGGTAAATGACCCAAGTTCAAACTAAGGTCAGGTTCTCTTGGATGGAGCCTGAATCCAAGATGGAGTTGGTCTGGTCTTTCCATAGGTCTTGCTTTCTGGGAATCATCTAAAGTTATAAATTATATATCTAGAACAATGTGTGAGTATATATACATGTATATCATATACACATACACATATATGTTTGATTACATGTATGTTGGAGAAATGTCCTACTACAATTATTACATAGATGTTATGAGCCTAGCAAACCAATTCTAATACATTATATCTTTTAATTTAAGGGTAAAGGGAGGGAAATACATTAGAAGATACAATAATCTGACATTTTGGGAGGTAACTATTCCCTTAAATTCTTACCTGTTAAGGAAAGTGGGAATTTTATAATGAAACACATACAAGATGATTTTGAAGAGGTGTTGGTATCTCCGCCTTTGAACTACAAAGTCTAGCATTAAGAAATTATTATTATTTTTCACTCCAAATGAAATTGTTGCTTAACATCTGAATCCTTAATGGATGTTAATATGATCAATTATAAAATATTAGCAAAATTTAGCTTATTTGTAGAAGAAATGGTGTCAACACTATCCTAATCACTGTTCCTTTAACTCAATTATTAATTTTATCATCATGAGCTGTGAGTCACTAACTTGTTCTAATGTTTAGGATGAAAACCATGCTAGCCAAGGAAACAGGTGGGCTAAGTATAGATCTTCACCTCTCCCTCTTCTCCTCTAAACCCAGCTCTCCAGGTTTCACCCCAGATCTGTAGCAGACTACCTGCTGAACTCCCCCCCCCACCCATGTCCCATATCCAGTTGATAACAAATGTCATCTCTCCAGCCTTCAATCTCACTCACCCCTCTTGCTCCAGTCCTCAATTCCATCGGGTATTCTCAAGGTAAGCAATGCTAAGCCTAACAGAGACGCAAGGAGGCCAGCAAAGCAGGTAGGTCTTTCAGATATTTATTTTCCCTCCTCTCTGTCCTTACTATCCCCTGACTCATCCCCAGCTCTCTAAGAGACTACCTGTTGTGGCCTATTCTTATCCTCTGTCCCTGTTCTCAGGGTACTCCCTCCGTGAATCCCTCAGTAACCTTTCTAGCCCATCCACATTCCTACACAATAGGAGTATCTAGAATATATATTTAAAACAATGTATGTATATGCATATATATCTACACATAGATATAGACATAAACATAGACATAGACATATATGGTTTATTATGTGTATGTTGGAGAAATCTCCTACTATAATTATTACATAAGTGTTCCTGGTAAACCATTTCTAATACATTAAATCTTATAATTCACAATATCTAGAAACATATTCCACTTGAAAACATTTGGGAGAATTTCTAAATAATTCCCTACCAGGTGACACATAGCCAGTATACATACTAAGAACTAGAGAGTGGTAAAGGAAATAACAAGTAACAATGTAGAAAAAAACAGATATAATCACCTATAATTACAATCATCCCAGCATCAGATGCCTAGTGCCAGCATAGAAACACAACTGATAACAGCCAGAACAATTTATCTCTACAGCCCAGCAAACATCCCACGGCCTTACAAAATAAAACATAGCTGAAGTGCAAGATGAGGGCTTTAAAATAGCCTTCATGAATATAATAGAAGTCCATAATGAAGAATGAATCACTCAAATAAATGTATGGAAACACAAAGAAGTAGTGGAATATTATGAATAAAATAGTTTAATATATTAAAGTAGAAATTGAATTAAAATTCATACTGAGTGAAATCTGGAAATGAGAAATTAAAAACATGAAGAGTAATGTCAGAGGCAAGTACCATCAACAGAATACATTCAATACATGAATCAAAGAACAAGTTAAACCTGAAAACAAACAAACAAAAATAAGGCATGAATGTCTAGGAAATCTGTGAATTAGGAAAATATCAAATCTATTTTAATTGGAATCAATGAAAATGAAGAAATTTAGGTTAAGACCCATAATATATTTTCAGCAAAATCATAGAGGAAAATTTCCTTAACTTAAAGGAGTTACTATAAAAAGCATACAGGAGCCGGGCGGTGGTAGCACACTCATGTAATCCTAGTACTTGGGAGGCAGAGGCAGGCAGATTTCCGAGTTCGAGGCCAGCCTGGTCTACAGAGTGAGTTCCAGGACAGCCAGGGCTACAAAGAGAAACCCTGTCTTGGAAAAACAAACAAACAAACAAACAAACAAAAAACCCCAAAACAAACAAAAGCATATAGAATGCCAAGTTGATTGGACTACAATAGAAATGCCCCCTTGACACATAAAAATCAAAACAATAAATGTACAGAATGAACAAAGAATATTAAAAACATGAAGGAAAAAGACCTAATAAGCTATAAAGTTAAACAGATTAGAATATACCTGAATTTTCGATGTAGACTACAAAGGCTAGAAGACCTAGAACAGATGTGCTACAAAGTATAAGGAACTACAAATGTCTGCCCAGATGACTTCTATAGCCAGTAAAATGTTCAGACAATAGATAGACAAGAAAAATACATGCTATGATTAAACCAAGTTTAAATAACTGTCCCCATAACCAGTCCTACATGAAGTGCTAGATGAATAACTTCCACCTGAAGAAAAAAACTACCTGACGAAAATGAAAGGAAGAAATAATCCTAGACAATCTAATCAAAACAAAAAAGGGGGAAACACAACCATATCACAATATCAACAAGAACTAAATAACAGAAATCAAACAACTCTGGTCATTGATAACTCTCAATGTCCAAGGTCTCAATTATCCCTTAAAAAAACAAAACAAAAAGCAAAGGCTAAAAATATAGACCAAAAGAATAGATTCAAACCCCAGACTCATCCCCCTGTTTCATCCAAAAAACACACCTTAACATTAAAGATACACATCATTCAGGATAAAAATGATGGAGAAACTTATTCTAAGCAACAGGACCCAAGAAAGAATTTGGTGTAGACATTTCAATATCTAACAAAATAGACTTCAAACCAAAACTAATAAGAAAAGATAGGGAAGACCACTAAATACTCATCAAAGAAAAATTCCAAGAGAACATCAGAATTCTTAATATATAGGCACCAACCATAAGAGATCCCAAGTTTAAAAACAAACAAACTAACAACAATAACAACAAAAACAAAACATGATTACAGCTTAAATCACATATTGGCCTTCACACACCGAGAGTGAAAGACTTCATTACCTCCCACATGCCAATAGTCATGTCATCCAGACAAAAACTAAAGAAAGAAGTGTTGGAACTAACTGATGCCCCAATCCAAATAGACTGTATGGATATTTACAGAACCTTTCACACGAATCCGAAAAAAAAAAGTATTTTCTTCTTGGCGCCTCGTGGAACTTTCCAAAATTGGCCACATACTCAGACACAAAGCAAGTCTCAGTATAGACAATAAAACTGAGATAGCACTCTTCTTCCTATCTGATCACCTCAGGTTAAAGTGGCATATTAACAACAGAAATAATGGAAAGTTTCCGAAATCATGGGAATGGAACAACACAGTACTGAATATAAAATGGGACAAGACAGAAATTAAGAAAGAAATTAAAGATTCTCTAGAACTATAACATATCTGAATTTGTGGTAATCAATGAGAGCCGTTCTAAAAGGCAAGTTCATAGCACTAAATTCCTAAATAAAAGCAAAATAAAAGAAGCTAAGAAGGAAAGAAACAACAACAACAACAATGAAAAAAACTCCCAAAATCTTGAGAGATCTAATACTAGTAACAGAAAGGCACACCTGAAAGCTCTAGAAAAAAAAAGAAAGAAGCAACAATCAAAAGACATAATGGCAATAAATAATAAAGCACAGGGCTGCAATAAATAAAGTAGAAAGAAAAAAACAAGAATACAAAAAATTAATGGAACAAAGTGTTGCTTCTTTGAGAAACATGATTAGCAAACTCTTAAATACAAATTTTAAAGATTTGAGATGAAAAAGGAGACAAAGCAACAGACACAGGAAATCAAGATAATCATAGGGACATAATTATAAAATCAGTAATTCATTAAATTGTAAAATTTACAGGAAATGGTTGATTTTCTCAATATATACCACTGACCAACATTAAAGCAAAATGACATAAGTAACTTAAACAGACCTATATTCCTATGAAATAAAGCCAGTGACTAAGACTCCCCAGAGAAAGAATCTGCTCAGGGACAGTTAATTTTTAATTCACAATTCTACCACATTCAGAAGGATTAATGCTAATTCTCTTCAAATTATTAAAATAGAAAAAGCAGAATAATTTATTCTTTTTGTAGGACCACAGTTAGTCTGATAACTAAACCACATAGAGACCCAACAAAGAAATAAAATTATCAGACAATTTCCCTTAACATAGAGGGAAATATTCTCAATAAAACACTTGAATACTTAAATGGAGATAAACTCAATGCATTTCTGTTAATCAGGAACAGGAAAATGCAGTCCATTTATTCCATACCTATCCAACGTAGTTTTTTAACTCTGTTAGATAAATGAGACAATTAAAGGAGATCAAAGGGATACAAACAGAAAGATGGGAAGTCTATTTATTATATACATAAGTATACATAAGTAACCCTGAAAATTCTTTGTTTAAATACCTAGAATTGGGCTGGAGAGATGGATCAGGGGTTAAGAGCACTAACTGCTCTTCCAAACATCCTGAGTTCAATTCCCAGCAACCACATGGTGGATGATGACCATCTGTTATGGGATCCAATTCCTTCTGATGTGTCTGAAGACAGTGACAGCATACTAATATACATAAAATAAATAAATCTAAAAATAAAGTCCCCAGAGTTGATAAAGACTAAGCAATATAACTGGATGTAAAATTAACTCATGAAAATCATTAACCTCCCTATATACAAGTGACAAAAGGAATAAGAAAGAAATCACGGAAACAACACCTTTTAAAATTGTCTCAAATACTACAAAATCGTTTGAGTGTAACTCTAGCAAACAACTGAAATACTTATATGATAAAAACTTTAACACATTTAAGAAAGAAATTAAGGAACATGACAGAAGTTGAAAAGATCTCACATGTTCATGGATTGGTAGGATTAATATAGTAAAAGTGGCCATTGTATCAATGGCTGATTCAAATCATTCAACATTAAAATGTCAACAAAATTCTTCATAGACCTTGGAAGGACAATATTCAGCTCTATATAGAAAACAAAACAAAAAACTTTAGATAAATAAATAATACTGAATAATAAAAGAAATGTGGGAAGTGTCACTATCTCTGATTTTAAGTCCTACTACAGAGCTATAGTAATAAAAGTAGTATGGTATTGGCACCAAAATGGACATATTGATGAGTGGAATCAAACTGAGGATTCAGGCAAAAATCTACATACCTATATACAACTATTTTTTAGAGAGAAGTAAGAATTACACAATGAAAATAAGAAGCATCTTCAAAATTTGGTTCTGATTAAAATAGATGGCTACATATAGAAGAAACCAAATAGTTTCACCCTTACCACCATGCACAGAACTAAACTAAAAAATGTTTCAAAGACTTCATGATAAATACCAGACAGTGAACACAATAAGAGAGTGGGGAATAGCGTTTAACTTGCTGTCATAGGGTAGACATACTTATGAATGTCTGAATAGACATAGCACAGGCACTAAAATCAGCAATAAATACGTGGGACTTCATGAAGCTGAAAAGCCTCTGTACAATGAAGAATGCCTTCATTCAGATAATGAGACAGCATATAGAATGCAAAAAGATTTTTACCAACTACACACCCAATAGAGGGTTAATATCCAAAATATAGCCCAATTAAAAATTGCATGTCGATCTAAACAGGGAATTCTTTTTTTTAAGGCAGTGTTATAGCTTTTTGTAAATTCTTAATAGAGAAAACTCAAATGGCTGAGAAACAATTGAAAAATGTTCAACAATCTTAGTTTTCAGGAAATGCAAATCAAATTTGCTTTGAGATTTCTTCTACTATCAGAATTGCTAAGAGCAAAATGAAAGAAATATAGAAAGAAAGAAAGAAAGAAAGAAAGAAAGAAAGAAAGAAAGAAAGAAAGAAAGAAAGAAAGAAGGAAGGAAGGAAGGAAGAAAAAAGGAAGGAAGGAAGAAAAGAAAAAATGAAAGAGAGACAGAGAGAGAGAGAGATGGAGGGAGAGAAAGAAATGATACCACATGCCTCAAGGATATGGAGTAAGGGGTACACTCTTCCACTGCTGGTAGATTTGCAAGTTTGTACATGTGTGATTATTCCACCGGAAGATGGAAATCCATGTAACTCAAGACTCAGCAATATATACTACACTCACACTCGAGTATTATATATATATATATATGTATATATAATGGCTATTCCATCCTACATCAAAGACACATGATCAGCTACCTTCACTGCTACTTTATTTATTCAGAAACTGGAAACAATCTAGATGTGATCTTCTAAAGGTAAATGTAAAAAGAAATTGTGATACACAATGGAGTATTACTCTTCCACTAAAAAGAATAAATAAATAATGAAATTTGCAGGCAGTGTATATAACTAGAAGAAAAATCATTCTGAGTGAAGTAACCTGGACTGAGAAACACAACTATGATACATATTTCCTTAAAAGTGGATATTAGCTGATAAGTCAGTGATAAAAAGCTACAATATGTAGAACCACAATGCTTAGCTATAGAATAAGGAACTAAGAAGGAAGGATAGACCTCCTTAGAAACAAAAATAGAATAGATAGTTATGAATGAACATGATCTTTCTTCAGATAGGTTTGTCCAGATAGTTGTCTTGTGACACCAACTACACATTTATTAACATTTGTTTTAGAATATTGCGTTGTTTTATAATGATAGAGTATTGGGGGGTTTAACTTTAAACTCTCTAGTTAGATTTTCTTAATGTAAACATTTTCTAATTCTGTAATGAAATAGTCCTCTTGAGAATGAAATAGGAAGAAAATGGCATGTAAGAATACAGAGAGAATTCTGCACAAAGAACACCATTAAACTTTTGTCTTTGGATATTTAAAACAGATAAAATTACAACCCCCTTTTATTCCTCATTTGCAAATGTCTTATGGTTATGTTAGACTCACAGAGCTGTTGTGAGAACAAATGAAGATGTACTTGGCATGTAGCACTGTGTGAGTAAAGGGATGATCACAGCCATTTCTCTGATGTAGAGCAATGGGTAGACAGCATTCACTGTCTGCTCCCTTAAGCTATTAGAAGACAGTAGGGGCAAGCTTTTATTCACTGCAAAGGAATGGGATATTTATCAGTACTCATTAGACAATACGTCTGTTTTCCTTCTTGTGGAAGTTAGTCATTGTGTGAAAAAATTAAAATTAGCTACAAAATGCAAATATGTTCGTAGTTCAGCTCACATATAAATTTGTACCTGAATAGTCAAAGAGAACCTCTTTCTAAATAAAATACATCAATTGACTTTGCTATGGGTATGAAGTAGAATTAAAAGTAAACATGCCTTCTTTCCAGATCTTAAAAAACCACCTTAAGGTAGACACTACATAATATGTGTCTATATTATCTTCAATTAAATAGAGTAGATTTATCAGCATGGCTTCAGAAAGTTAAGGTCTTCTAGATTACCCAGCGCTCTAAGGCTCCTGATGCGCACCAACACCAGCTTTATGACCAGTGTAATCTTCTCTGACCACACAGACCTCTTCCCATGATATGTTTTGATCACCACACAGTGCATTGGTTGATTATTAAAATAACAGGATGATGCTGGTCTCAAAAATCTTCACATGGTTCCTATTTTCCTGTCTGCTCCTTCTTTGTCAGCCTCTCCTGAAATTCTGAATATTCTTATTTAGATTTAGAGTGAGTTGGCTAGATATACTTTTATCATACATGTGCTTTTACAAAAATATTCTTATTAAGTTTTTAAAAATTTCCCACTAGCTATTGTGAACATATCCATCTTCTATTATACACATGGAGGAACCCATGGCTCCAGTCGCATGGGTAGCAGAGGATGGCCTGGTCAGGTGTCAATGAGAAAAAAAAATTAAGAAACTTTGATCTACTTTCACAATTTATACTTACAGATGCCTCTGGTTTCTGTTTGTGCAGTATGTTTCATGTTATTGGCCTCTGTAGGAGAATTTTAATTCGCCAACATGACTGCTCTGTCAGCATCTAAAGATCTACATCTGTGTGATCTGGCTGGAATGCAGACACACCCCTAGGATACATGTTTAATCCCTCTGCCTGGAATCATTTAGTATACAGTCCTAACAATGTCCTTTAATCCTAAACAATGTCTTCTAATTAAGGGGCAAACAAAGGGATGAATCATTGAAAGATTTGACAGAATTAGTCAAGAGGCATATATTTTTTATTAGCTATAGTCTTTATTTACATTTCAAATGTCTGCTTTCCTGGTTTGCCCCCACCTGAAAACCCCCTAAGCTACCCCCTCCCCCTGCTCACCAATCCACCCACTCCCACTTCCCTGTCTTGGCATTCCCCTATTCTGGGGCACCAAGCCTTCTCAGATCAAGAGCCTCTCCACTCTTTGATGTCCAACAAGTCCATCCTCTGCTGTATATGCATCTGGATCCATGGGTCCCTCCACGTGTACTCTTGGGTTGGTGGTTAAGTCTCTGGGACTGGGAGCTCTGTGGGGGACTGGTTAGTTCATATTGTTGTTCCTCCTATGGTGCTGCAAACGCTTTCAGCTCCTTGGGTCCTTTATATAGTTCATATTTTTATATACCCAGCTCTTAGGAGAAAAACTATTTGAGAACAGCACATAGAGAAAGAGTTCCACCAGTTTAGCTAAGTGGGGTTTAGTTTATCTGTCAGTTGGGTGTCAGTTCAGTGAATGGAGTGGGCATGAGTTCATTAATGAGTTCATATATTTCAGTGCAGTTCAAAAGAGGCAGCTGAAGCCAGACAGTAGGAAGGAGCCAGAAGATTAGAATTAATTGCTACAATTAGTTGAGGCTATGCCAAACAATTCAGTGAGAAGCTGTGAGAAGACCAATTGACTCAGTCAGCTTGGAGAGGAATTTGAACCAGAAAAACTGAGTTGAACCAGGCAGCTAGAGTTCAAAAAGAACCAGAGAGGGTGAGCATATTCAGCAGTGAGCCTAGAGATGACCATTATATGTGGCTAAAAAAGTTACTTTTATAGTGTTATTGTTAACTAATCTGTATCTTTGTATTTAAATATCCTATATAATTTTCTAGAATCAATGGTATTTCAGTGATGAGATTTTGTGCATTGTATCAATCTCTGTTTGACGTAGAGCTTTAGTCAATATATAGTTAGAGTAAGATCTGGTAATGTAGATTCTGTCTTCTTCTTTGTTACTGTTTTGTATATGCCTTTCCATAGTTCTGTTCCTATCCTCCCCATGTTGTTTATTTGTGCGTGTGTATGTGTGGGTGGGTGGGTGCGTGTGTACTCTGAGGATATATATTTGTCATAGTTACTATGTGGATGGAGGTCAGAGCAGAACTTGGCAGAATCAGTTCTCTCCTTCCACTATGTGGAGTTCAGAGATCAAACTCAGAACTGTCAGCAAGAGTTTTACCTGCTGAGCCGTCTCACTGTCTCTTCTCAGTATATCCTTACAGACCACGTAGAAGGGAGTGTCCGAGTTTTATTTTTATAAATCAGAATGTACAGTGGGGGAAATTCAATGCTGACAACCGGTAGATGTTTGTCAGATTAAGGAGATTGAGAACAAGTTTCATCAGCTTCTTACTTTTTGAATAGAAATGCAACTTTCTTCTTTCTCAAATAGGAAAGGAATATATAGCTGGTAGGTATGAAGATGGAGATGGGGAAATAATTTACCACCAAAGATTATTATATTAATATTCCAAATTGTATGTTTTCTGTTTTAAAGGTATTCAGGGATTTATTTTGAAGTTTATTACCATAATCTTAGCTATAAAAAAACCACAATGAATTAGAAAAGGAATTATACTTCATTCCATTTGACTTAACTCAGGTGCCCCATATATTCTCTCATGAAAATGTGTAGGTTCTTTTATTAATAATTAATATTTTAAAGATGAGAAAGGTTTGCTTTTATCTTGTTAAATTAAAGCATGAGATAGATCTGTATAATAAAAAGAAGATGGGCAAGTTTAACAAAATTTTCTGAAGAAAATACATCAGGAAATGCTGCTGATACCACAGTGACAAGCAAGAACTAGTCTATGAAAATGAGCAGCTTTCTTCGTGATATAAGAAAAGTCGCAAGAAGAATGAGACAATTAAGAGATCAAGGATTCACAT
Source organism: Apodemus sylvaticus (assembly GCF_947179515.1). Taxonomy (NCBI): domain Eukaryota; kingdom Metazoa; phylum Chordata; class Mammalia; order Rodentia; family Muridae; genus Apodemus; species Apodemus sylvaticus. The sequence continues at coordinate 86,899,331 of NC_067481.1, read as the reverse complement.
CTGAAGCTGAAGCTGCAAATGGATGGTAATTTTGGCAACCACAAAAAGGTTATTGCAGAAGAGTGTTAATTATATTCACACTTTGAAAGCTACAATGTAGAAAGGTGAAGGATCTGGATAAAATTCACAAAGCCTGAAAAATTCTGTTTAAACCTTAAGGGTCCTTTCTGTGTCGGTTTTGAAATTAAAGGTGCCTATTAGGTCCTAACATTTTGGGGTTCTTTTTTAATTCAAAAGTATAAGTTGCCCCATTAAGGATACAAAAAGTCACAAGTGAAAAGGCACACAATCCATATTTCATTAAGTTTACAGGGTATTGTGTATACTTTTTATGCCAACAAGTTGGGTTCATGGTTATTCTAATAAAAATAAAAAATGTCTTCTTGGAGCCTAATGCTTGATTACTCCGTTCAACTCTGTGACAGAGTTCTAGTCAAAGGAGTAAATATTTGCTTTCCTACTTAGAATCGCTGCTGCCAGTCACGTTTCTCAAGCTTTTACTTCCGTCCTCTACAATGGCAAATCCTTCTTCCATTTAGAAACTGTGATTTCATACAAGAATAATATGGCTTCTGTTTATTTTGGTGGGGTTAGGGGATAACAAGTTTCAAAGTTTAAAGATGCTTTGTAGATGTCCCATTAAGTAGAGAGACACAGATTATTAGAGTCAAGAATATCTAGAACTCTGTAGTTACTGTTGGTGTCTTTTCCAATTGTTTTAATTGGTGTTCTGATATTCAGTTGGATATTCCACTGGCAAACAGAAAATATAAAGATATTATATGAGTATCAGTAAATGCTATTTAAAAGCACAATGTCAACTACTCTAATAAATATCTGCTTTAGTCTGAAACAGTATCATGAATTTTAAATTTACCAATCTGGGTTGAGGAGTGAGGCAGACATCAAATCATTGATGTGAGTTTAGCTATTAACTCCTCTCCCCTTACTCAGTAATGTATACTCTATTCAAAAAGTTATAAAATTGGAGATCAGAGAGATGGTAAACTACTGCAAGGGAACAATTTACAGATTTAGAAACAAAGATATAGTGTCAGAAATTCACATTCATGAAGAAGGATTTCCACATCAGTTGCTGCTATTGATAATTATAAAATTAACAATAGATAGCTGATATGGTAAGTTTTTCTGTATTTGACCCACCGTTTCAATTGACTAGTTAGTCAATCTTTTGTGGCTCTCTACTTTATAATACTCACCAGTTGAAGGTTAATTTCTACTTTCTTAACCTACCTCAGGACAAAGATTTTTTTTTCTTAAAAAAAAAAACCTGCTGAATTAAAGAGCACACAATTGCACAAACAACTAATTACCAAAAACAAGCTAAGAATTAATTATCGTTCTATAAACCAAACTATTGCACCACTTTAAGAGGGGAAGACACAGCTGAACAAATACCTCTCTGGGGAAGAAAAAAATAATAACTCTCCTCTTCCATGAACCAAATTTCTTCTCCTGTCCTATTTGCTGGCAACGTGCTTCGAATTCCTCTTTGTGTATGTGCTTGGCTTTATTTCTTTTTGCTGTCTCCTGTCTTTATCCATTTTCCTAACAATAAAATTCCCAGGAGAACATTTTCTCTAATCCTACGCCCAACTGTTAGTTTGGTTTGTTTGTCTACTTTCTTGACTCACAGCCCAAACCTTCTGTATCAGTTTTATCCCCAACAAGAGAGGCAGGAAGAAGACTCGGGTGGCATTTTTAGAGCCATTTGTTATTGTGGTAGTGAGGAATCTGTAATGCTCAGCACAGATTGCCAGTTTGTCCTATGACAGGATACATGGGAGTGAGACAGAGAATTCTTGGTTTGCTTTCTAAAACCCTCATGAGTTCCCACAGGACAGAAATGAAAATGCCAAATGAAAGGATTCAAAATACATGACAGGTATACATGGGCACCTCTCCTCTGTCTCCACAGATTATATTCCCTAAGACAAATTGTTAGATTCATACAGATTTGTACACCTTGTAAAATAAGGCTGCCTCACTGAAACTCCAATATGCTATTATTCAGGATATGTCCGCCAGCTTCCCAGACTCCTCTATAAGAAAAAGAAAGAATGTGCATTAAATATAAAGGGCCCTTCCAGTTTCCTGCTCTGTAAAATGCTCTGTTACTTCAATGAGAGAATAAACATTATCTTTTCCCCCTTTTAAAGACAATGACAAACTATTCTTTCCTATTATTACTAGAGGTATAACTCTTGGCTTTTGAATAATTTATTGGCACAAGTTCACACATAGTGAGATTTCCATTAGGCCTCGCATATGGCAGAAAAGTAAGCGTTCTGTTAGTGACCAAGAAATTCAGACCAGTGTATTTAATTTTAAAAGCAAACTAACCCTATCCATTTGTTGGCTTCAATGGCTTTTACAAAAGTATTTTGGTACCCTGTGGAAGTTTGAAACATATTTTTCACATATAACCCATCATATAGAAACAATTTGAAATACAAAGATCACTGAATATATTTTTCATTTATTTTCTAACACCCATTTTGAATAGTTGTGATCATGAGGGACATGATCTGCTCTTTCCACATTATATTATGCAATATGCATTCAATGCCATCTCTTAATTTCCAGTACAATTATTTTAATGGCTGAAATGGTCTGATAGAAGGATGTACTGAAATTATCTAATCTAGTTCATTTTATTGAGTAAGTCTGTGGTTAACAACATGACTCTATTAAAAAGGTGGTTCAATAAGCAAGATTATGCAAATCTTTTCTTTATTCAAGATTGCTTTGCATTTCTAGCTAATGAAATTTTGATTAAGCTTAAAATTATTAAAAAATCCACATCTTCAGCAATTGTCATCTGCTTGTCTCTCTCCCAAGGGGCACTTTGCCTACTGTCCTTCTCCCCTCTTCTTATATAGGCGAGCTTCCAAATTTCTAAAAGTTCTATCTTGAAAATCACTTATTTGGAAAACCCAATCCTAAGTTCCCTTCAGTGACAGACAGGGATTTCCAAAACATGGTCTCTCTTCAGCCTTACTATGTTATGTTAGTTTATGTTAGAATCAGAGATCCCTAAAATTATGAAGTAAAGAGTGACTCTTTATTTTAATGCTTAAGTGTCTCCATTCCTAGGTTCCTGATACTTCTTATATCATTCTTAAATTTCACTTGAGAATGGGATTAATAAAAGGGTACAACTAAATATGAACTGTGAATGATGAACAAATTTCAATGTTACTTTCTGTAAATATTTTAAGTCCAGCAAGTTCATATGGGATCAGATATACTTGTACTTATAGCAGAGAACTATAAAGATATAGATAAACTTGTTGATATGAACTGGATTCTTTCTGTCTTGAAGAGATTCTCTCTTCTTACCCCCATCCCACACCATTTGGGTCTAAAGTTTATCTTTGAAGAAATAGCTGAACATCAACTTAAACTTTACTTGGGAAATATATTTCAAACTTTTTATGATAAATTATGCTCATATTTTCTATATAATCGAATAATGAAATCAGCAATGTAATAAATGATTTTACAGAAATTCAAATTAAGAATACTACACGAATATATTTTAGAAAGAACAGAAGTATTTATTTTAGGCAAATGGGCTTTCAAAAATGAAGTACCAAAATAGCTTTAAAAATTCTAAATTCATGTAAGTTTCTTTGGCATCCTGTGATTGTTGATTCTCATGTGAAGTTACCAAAAATCTGGTAATTATTTTACTTAACTTTGGCCTGGAAGAAATCCAAGTGTTCTAGGTTGATAAGTTAACCTAATTCACATTCGGTCTTGTTTTATATTGGAAATTTTGTCTGTAAACTTTTGATTGACAAAGACCTTATAAAGCTACTTTTTTCCCTAAAGGATATAAGCCCAATTAAAGATTTTACTTCCCCAATTCACATGTAAAGCACAAAGAAAATGTGTCTATTGCTGTGGTATTTGCTGTAATTAGAAGATGGGTAAAGGATGCTTATAATGAAGAGAACACAAATCTTTCAATTTGATGAAGAATATAGTCCTGTTATTATGTGACAGTGAATCTAGGAAGAAAGGAATGATGCCACGTCGGAAAGGTAAAGGTTTACATTTGACATCTTCTTCACAAATAATTACAGCCTTTCAAAGGGAGGGGTATGGACAAAACAGGGAAGATATCAGAGCAATCCTTTGCAGACAGGTACAGGCCAGGACTTCCAAATTTGGGAAGGGAAGGCGTAAACTCAGAGGAAGAGTATGTGTCCATACTCACAGAGCCTCATAATAGCTGGTGGAAGCAGAAAACTGACTAGAGCTGAAACAAGTCATGACATCAAACTGGGAAAGATAATTCAGAAGACTACAGAAGAATGAACCAACCAGGTATATGCTGAATTTTACACAATATCAGTAGGGCAGACCATAAAAAACTCTTCAAAGACAACAAGTGTAGATCTCTGTACTCATAGGAAAAATAAAACTGTTTCAATAATCATGAGACTTAGTTTTGTTTTTGTTTTTTTTTGTTTTTTGTTTTTGTTTTGTTTTTTATGTTTTTGTTTTTTGTTTTGTTTCTATTTCTTTTACACAGACACCTCAAGAAGGTAATTTAATCCCAAAGAGGAAGACTCCACCAACAAAGTGTTTCAAGTAGGCAAGTACTTGTACAGAGAGACAAAGGCAACATAGAAACCCACAACACAGTGCTGTCCCCAAATTGTCAGTCCCATAGTAATGGTGATACTGAGAATGATCTGGAAGGATTTTTTAAAAAAAATCATTCAGATGACTGACTAAAGTATTTTCAAACAATGCAAAGACGATATGGATATAGCCTAAAGGCATGAACAGGAAGACCATCCATCTGATGAACTTGACATTCAATAGTTGCCAAGATACGAAAAGCCACACATATGGTCTTGAGCTATTATTATTGTGGACTCTCAGAATTGAGTTATTTGAAAAGTTAAGTTGAGGCCCCAGGTCATGGAACTAAAAATTCTAGGGTTGCCAAGTGTATGTGTGTGTGTGTTTGGGGGAGAGGTGTTGTTTAACTAGTGCTGTGAAAAGAATATAAATGAGAATTTGGGAGGATGTGAATCGCAGGGACATATGATAAAGATTTAAGTCTCAGGTGATTATGTGATCTATTTCTGAAGCAGAATGCGTAAAAATTTGAAGGTAGCAACAATGATGCACAGTGACTTTTATAATGGTATCAAGTATAACTTCAGAGTCTTCCAAATGTTGAATGAAAACACATTTAGAAGGGCATATTTTTTCACATTCATCTTAGAAAAGTATCACACACAGACACAGACACACAGACACACACACACACACACACACACACACACACACACACACTAAATCCTTTAAGATTCTTCGTCACATAAAACAGTAAAGAGAAATGGTAAAGGTTCCACTCTTGATTAGGCAAGAATCATTCTGTAGCATCTGTGGAGAACAGGGATTGATAGCAAGCTATATGTTAACCTGATGGGATAATCGTCACAATTATATAAAGCAATGCAGAGACTGGAGAAAACTAATGTTTCGTCTATTTAAATCAAGAGATGTTTCTATTTCACCCTGATTAGCATCCTATTTCTCTTTCATTTCCAAGAAACATGTACTCGATTTTACTACAATTCTAAAATCTTTAAATAAACGAAGTATTGGACTTGAATGTACCTGGCTTAAAATATTTTATAGAATTCATTTAATTTTTTATTCAATATATATTATACTGGGACCTTTTTCTATATTTTCAACCTGAAAACACACATTCCCAAAATCTCTGGGGCAGAACAAACAAGTTAAATCCCATCAGCATTCTTAAAAGGTTAAGAATTCTGGCATTTTTGGGTTTTTTTTGTTGTTGTTTTTTCATTTTTGTTTTTTTAAAAACAGAACTATTATAAGAATATGTCTTTGTTTCAATCCCAGTTTTGAGGGATATGGGGCTAGTTTGAGCAGCTATGATTTTCCTCTTGATCTAGCAGAGGCATGTTTTTATCAGTTGCACAGTTTCTGTGATTGTGTGAAGTCTGCAATCCTGGGAACATTTCACAGACTATATAAATGCTAGCACATAAAAAGAGAGTTTGGTGGTTGATGGTCATTTCAATGGGTTGGCTGTGACTTCTTCCCTGAGTTGTACTCAGGGAAGAAACAAAAGGAAGGAAATTGGATTCAGGGATCTCTTTTCCTCTCTTCTGTATTTTTTCTCTCCTGTCTAGTGATGAGAGTAAAACTGCAGAAATGAAGGGTTGTGAAGAGAAGACCCCACATAATAGCACAGCCAGCTCTATGAGGGTTTAAATGTCATTCAAGATTATCAGATAGGGGATTTCCCAGGTCACAACACAAGCATAAAAAGAGTTATGCCAAATCACAGCTCTACTTCCTTTAGTGCCCCTATTACCATCCCACAAAGAAGTCACATGAGCAAAAACAGACAGACCTATAGACACTAGAGAATAATCTTCAGTTTCCATGTGAATGGAAACTGCATGAAGAATTGCATGCATGAAGAATGCACACAGAACCAGGAAGTCAAAAGACATTTATAAATGTCCAGGTTTCCATTTATAAATCCTAGGGTACTGAGGCATGTTCAGAAAGTTTGTGTTGCTATGATTTATTGGCAAATAGTATTTCAGAGGCTATAAAATTGGTAGCTATTTATAACAACAATACAATGATCAAGAGATTCTTATTTTAATCTCACATTAGACACTGAACATATACATGTATACAGATTATTAATTTTAGTTTTATGAAAACTATCCTAAATATAACTTCCTATTACCCTTTTCTGTTGTTCAGATATAGGGTGTCACACCAGTCCAGGTGGCATTAAACTCAGTATTAAGCCCAGATTTGCCACTTACCTGCATCAATCTTTGAGTTCTGGGATTACAAGTATAAATATCATACATGGCCAACTTCTCTTGAATAATAGAATGTTTATAGACTATGTATATATAATTGGTTCTCAACATCAAGCAACATTAGTTATTTCAAAAAATATATTCCGTATCACCTTTGTAGCAATTCTTTATACCTGAAATCTATTTGTTTCTGATATTGTATCAGAGGTGAAGCTGCTTAATTCACACGGTATTGAATTTAGCCCTTCTCTGATTCATTTCAGTACACACTGCTGAAAAGGGGAGTTGGTTGTTGACCTCCTATGACTGATTTCTACTTAACAAGGCACAAAGGAATAGAACTCCAGTATCATCACAGGTCAACAGGGTGCAACCACCGAAACTCATTTGTTTAGGCCTGATTAAGTCCAGTAGAGGGAGTATGAAAATGAATTCAAAAGGATCAAACAAGAGAAAGGCATGAGGACAACCATATGCAGTAGGCTTTCATTTCTTCCTACAATAGGGAACCGTTGCCCTGTGCTGTCAAGTTCATGAACTTGCGAACAGTGTGTTACAGGAACAGTGCGTTTTCTGCATTTGATCTGAGAGAGACACATCTGAGTGTTCACTAGTGTCCACTTGCCTCCTGAATGTGGCAGCTCAGAATTCTTCAATGTCTGACATTTCAAACTGGCCTGGTATACAAGGCTTTGTGCAAAGTAATTCTACTAAACTACCAGTACTTCCTTGAAAAGGTTGACAAGAAAACCCAGATGAGACCATGTTTCACTGTCTGGTTGTCATTGTACAGTAGAGTGCAAGTTAAGCACAGGAGAAGCAGGATCAGAAGAAAAAAAAGGATCAAGAATGAAAGTAAAGCACTACTATTTTCATAAGACAAATCTGCGTTCTTTTAAAAATTAATGCGTTGTTTTACAGTGGTTATCAGACCCAAGAATTTTGACTTGATATGTGTCTTACATATTGAGGAATTTGTTCTACATGGTTCACACTTTTCTTCCTCTTGGATTTTGCACACAGGAGAACAATTGTAACTGGTTAGGAGAAAGAGAGTCACATGCATACTATAGAGGTACGATAGCATCTCCAGGATACCTACTTCTTGATGGAATTCCAGGAATTCTTTTGTTTTGACAAAGTTTAGACTGTACTTTTTCGGCCCTGGTTTTTAGTGCATAGCCCATTTTTGAAATGTACTAGTCACAGTTATTAAATAATTTCTATAACTTTTTATTGACTATCATCTTCATTTACATTGCCAATGGTAAAACCTTTCGGGATTTTCTCCCTTCCCAAAGACCCCCAACCCCTCCTTCTACCCCCTGTCTCCATGTATATGCCCTTCCACCTGACACACTCCCTCCTCCCCCCCTCAGTTTCCCTTTGTTGGGTCCTCTATTGAGCCTTTACCTGACCAAGGACCACTCCTGCCACCGATGCCCAACAAGGCCTCCCTCTGCCACATTTTTGACTGGAACCTTGTGTATACCTTGGTTGATGGTTCAGTCCCTGGGAGTCTTGGGGCATATGGTTGTCTCTGGAGGGGCCCTGTCAGAGCCTTACAAATACAGAGGCAGATGCTAGTAACCAACTATTAGACTGGGCAGGGGAGGGCAGGGGGGAGGGGGTGGTGTACCCCAATGGAGGAGCTGGAGGGTGGCCCGGAGGACCTGAAGGAAAGAACAATGATTTCATAATTTTCTTAACCCTTGTTCCCTTCATAACAAAACATTAATTTTAACATCAACTGCTTTTATCGGTTGTGTCAAAAGAAATTTTTAATATAGGTGACTGCCATGTCTCAATGCCACATGGCAACTCACCAGTTAGCTGCTAGGTGTTACCATAAGATTTAATAATGTTTTTCAGAAAATTCAACTCTGTGGAGGTTTGGTGGAAAGCCATACAAAGGTTCATATGAAATTTGTTTTCTGGACAGATATTTAAATTTGTATTTTTGTCTGTAAATGTTAAAGCAGTGAGTTCTGTGCCTGTACAAACCATTAGTTACCAGTCATTGCTTAACCGTATCATCACAGAACTCTGTACACCCTTTCCAAATTGAAATATTCACAATGAAGTAATAGGTCCATAGTGGATCAGAGCCAAACCCACATCCAATTCTTCATCTCTTTAGAAACTGCTACAATTGAAAGGCTAACGTGGCAGAAAGAATATGAAGGGCAAATCTTATTTTACAGCACACTGACAGCTATAAAAAAGAGTCTATCCCAATAATTAATTCCTCAGCCATTTCTGCTACGGATTCTTTGATAGATAATTCCATTAATATGTGCAGAGCACATATGCTAGGGGCTCTCTGCTACAATTTACACACTTTGGTGCCTGACTCCTGTATGAAATTTAAATGGCGAAATAAGATAAACTCTCCGATTATCTATCTGTGTGTCTGATAAATGGATGTGGCAACAAAATTTTACAGCTGAAAAGGTTATTTACTTAAGTGAGATTTTGTGTGTGTGTACATGGAAAGGTCAGATTTTTTTCCCTCCCATCTCTGTGAAATTGCTTCTGCTTTTTAGCAAATCTTTTAAGACGGCTATTCTCCTTACAGTGTTGACAAGGACGGGAGAAGGATGTGGCTGAAGGAAATCATACGAGCAGTATTATACCCTGGCTGGAAACACAGGCAGCCCACAGTTTGTGGTTTTTGAAAGTCTGTCAAAAAAGTTGCATAATATGAAAGTGAAGGCTGAACTTCTGAACTAAAATCAATAGCGGGATCTTTTGAACTGCCCATGTACAAAGTTCTAATGAAAATGTCCTTGAGGGGAGTGCTAATGGTGGACTTTGAGATCAGCTTCACCATCGCTCTGCTAACACTGCAGAGCATTTGAAGTTTTCAAAGAATCTGGGACTTGAAAAGTTCGGCTCAAATGCTGAGGATGTAAATGCCTCTGAGGGGTCTGAGAGCTACCCACTGTGGAAGGATGTACGAGGTATATGTTTCCTGAACCATGTCAAATTTTAGCCACGGGACACAATTCACTTCAAGGGGGGTTGATAGCTCCATCAAAAGAAGCACGCCATGTTCAAACTAATAATTGATCAGACACAAGGTACGAGGGACCAGTTTGTAAATGTGCCACCCAGAAGAATTGATTAGAGGACACATTTTTTTCTAAATGCACATGAAGAAATACCCTGTAAAATTGAGTGTTTATTAAATATTCTTTTGTATTGCTTCCCATATTTTGCTTTCTATATCTTGCTTTAAGAGAGCATATTTGATTATCTTTACCCTAGTTACAAATTTATTCATAATCTGAATCATTATGATATCATCAACATAAAAACTGACTGTTAAAATTTTAAGTCATTTATGTTAATTATTTTTATTTGCTGTTCTTGTTTCTAAATCTTAACCACCTAAATACTCATTACTTGAGAATAAAGCATTTAATAGGTTAAGGGAATATAATCCATCCTAAATGGAAAGTATACACGCTCTACCATTTACAACATCATTGCCTTAAAGATAAAAACAGCTTTCATTTGTGATACTTAGAAAGCTCTGTACTTAATACATCCTTGAAAGCAATTCTCTACCATGCCACCCAATGTATGAAGAAATATTTTTTTGTATAAGCATTTAAAAACAGGCATATTTTTTTATTGTTCATACTGTCAGAACTCTATCCCAGACAAAACAAAGTGATGACTTGCAAATGCTATCATTAGTAGTCATTTATGATATATAGTTCCAAGTGAAATTATCTTTATATTGTAAGAAAGTATATTATCATTTATATCATCTCTATAGCAATACTGGCTGTTATCAGGATCAAAAATGCATTCATGTCCTTATGTCTAAACTTTGCACTATTTTCCTTAAAGTTTTTTTCATAAGAAATGTATTAAATGAAGTATGTTTTTTATAAGCACATAGAGGGGGTATATGACTTGGGACATATTTTGGGCTAGAGTATTTAATCTGAGAAGTCACATCTTAGCTTCTCAGACTTGCCACCTCTGTAGCCTCCATAATTCTTTGCCCTCACAGTACTCTATGTTAGAGACTGGTGTAGACGGAAACATGTCAGCTGATCTACAGAAAGATGAGCATCACAATGACATTTATGGACCTGAGGCAAGCAATAAAGACACAGTAAAATTCAAGCAAATATGTGGATCCACTTAGGATTTAACCTCACCCTTGACCCACAGGAAACTCTGGAGAGTGAGGAATTTTCTAGAATTTTCCCATTACGGCATGAGAGAGAATGGGAACCATCATATATTAACTCATGACTTCCTTGACAGCAGAGTAAGCCATGCTTAACCACCAAAGTATGTCCAGTGAGATGATGCCTATCAGCCCAACAACAAATCTAGGGCTATTTAGCATCAATGGTTTCTTTGGATAGATTATAGTTGTACTGTCAATCAAAGCAGATCTCAGATTACCATCATTGCTATCTATGGCAGCCAGGAAAATCGTATAACAGATTGGATGAAACTATTTTCATTCCTAGGATATGGCCACTCATGTAAGGATGGAACTGGCTTGTCCCAGTCTTCTATGAATAGTGTCCTTCAAGGTACATTTCTCTATAGTCCTACTGTCTCAGATATCTCAAAAGTAAAATGTGCTACATGGACCAGATTGAAAATTATTGTTCAAATGTGCAAAACTATTTCCCAATATAGATTTTTCTATTAGTTGTTAATCTATAACATTGATGTTTATAGTACAATTATAGTGAGATCCCTGACAGGACAAGCATTTCCTTCACCTCTGCAATAATCTGAACTTGAGATTCTGTCTACTATTCACATCCATTTGTGTTTTGAAATTTCACTGAAAACTCTGAAGTCTCACCTACTCATAGCATAGTTACCCAAACTGAAAGTGTGATATGCATCATGCTCGGGTATAGTCACTGTATATATAACTGTTTTTTACAGTTACTCTGAAACTTGACATTGATTGTCATGCCATGTTTCTGTAAGTTTGGTTATGGCACACATCCTTTGTATTCTCTGGGAATATTGCCATCTATGAGATTCATCCCTCTCCTCTATTTCTCTGTAGTAACCATTTTATCCTTTCACCCCTCATAGAGCCACTCACCTTACAGGTTCATGATATACACCCACAGTTACATTATCTTATAGACCAATAACTTCCTGGTTTAACTGGAAGTCAGCATGTAGAATAATGAAAATTGATCCATTCTTATCTCCCTGTACAAAGTTCAAGTCCATGAGGATCAAGAACCCCCACATAAAACTAGATAAACTGAATCTAATATAAAGGAAGTGGGGAAGAACCTGGAGCACATAGGCACAGGGGAAATTTTCTTGAACAGAACACCAATAGCTTATGCTCTAAGATCAAGAATTGACAAATGGGACTTCATATAATTACAATAGGACAAAATGGCAACCAACAGATTGGGAAAAGATCTTTACCAATCCTACATCCAATAGAGGGCTGATATCCAATATATACAAAGAAATCAAGAAGTTAGATTCCAGAGCATCAAATAATCATATTAAAAATGGGGTACAGAGATAAACAAAGAATGCTGAACTGAGAAATACCAAATGGCTAAGAACCACCAAAAGAAATGTTCAACATTCATAATCATCAGGGAAACGCAAATCAAACATACTAATCAGAATGGCTAAGATCAAAAACTCAGGTGGCTGCAGATGCTGGAGAGGATGTGGAGAAAGAGAAACTCTCCTCTTTTGCTGGTGGGATTGCAAGCTGGTAAGACCACTCTGGAAGTCAGTTTATTTGTTCCTCAAAAAATTGACATAGTACTACCTGAGGATCCAGCTATACCAGTTCTGGGCATATACCCAGAAGATGCTCCAACATGTCATAAGGACACATGCTCCATTATGTTCATCCAGTCTTATTTATAATAGCCAAAAGCTGGAAAGAACCCAGATGTACCTCAATAGAGAAATGGATACAGAAAATGTGGTATATATACACAATGGAATACTACTCAGCTATTAAAAACAATGAATTCATGAAATTCTTAGGCAAATGGATCAAACTAGAAAATGTCATCCTGAGTGAGGTAAACCAGTCACAAAAGAACACACATGGTATGCACTTAATGATAAGTGGATATTAACCCAAAATCTCAGAATACCCAAGATATAATTCAGATACCACTTGAAGCTGAAGAAGAAGGAAGACCAAAGTGTGGATACTTTGGTCCTTCTTAGAAGGGGTATCAAAATACTCATGGCTCACAGCCAAACAATCCACTGAGCATAAAATTCCAAATGGAGAAACTAAAGAAAGGACCCAAGGAGCTAAAGAGGTTTGTAGCCCCATAGGAAAAACAATAATATGTACCAACCAGAACCCAGAGCTTCTAGGGACTAAACCACCAACCAAAGAGTACAAATGGAGGGACCCATGGCTCCAGCTACATATGTAGCAGAGGATGGCCTTTTCAGACATCAGTGAGAGAAGTCATTGCTCCTGTGAAGGCTTGATGCCCCAGTGTAGGGGAATGCCAGGACAGGAAAGTGGAGGCAGGTGGGTTGTTGAGCAGGGGGAGGGTTTACAGGATAGGAGGATTTTGGAGGGGAAATGAAGAAAGGGGGATAACATTTGAAATGTCAATAAAGCAATTATAACAAAATATTTTCTGTCTTCTCTCTGTGTTTCTCTGTTTCTATGTTTCTCTCTCTCTCTCTCTCTCTCTCTCTCTCTCTCTCTCTCTCTCTCTCTCTCTCTCTCTCTCTCTTATCTCCTTTTCCTTAATCTCTCCCATGATCTTAGACCCATATCTTTGGAATCTAACAACTTCTAAATTGTTTTGAATGTGCATATTAAACAACATCTCAACGAAGCAGAGGGATTTAGAGTTTGTCATCCTACACCTGTCCTCAGTGTGACCGTACCTGAAGTTTTGTCCAGTCGTTGTACTTTAACTCTTCAACTAAAATTAGACATTATAAAAGTGCCTACCAATTTTGGATATTCTGAGGATTATAAATATTAATCTGTGAAAACCACACAGTATCAATTTATTGGTATACAAAACAGAAAATGAACCTATCTTAATCCATTACAGTCCTTAAGAAAAAGAGTATTAATCAGCAATGTTACCAAATATCCATTAAAGCAATGGCAGTGAAGGCCCCCACACTACTAACATGGCCATTCCTCCTGCTTACCTGCCATGGTTTCCGTCTTGGCAATGCATAGGGTTTATAACAAATTTCATGAGGCCAATTTCAAACTTGAGTGATTGAAGGAGACCATCCTGGAATAAAGCGCTCTATCCTTCTGTACTAAGTGATGCTCAAACAGCTACATCCTCTTCTGTGAGGCTAACACACCTGTACACTGACCATGGATTTTAAGTTCTAGATTAGAGCTTTCATGAGGATAGAGACTCGAGTGTTTCATTTAAATAGCAATGAGAATTGGGAAAGCATATTAACTGGCTGGTGCTCAAGCTTTTGATTTATACATTGATTTCAAACAAATATCTTAGCTGAACTGTCAATAGAATTGCATTTCTTCTGTCTACTTTGCAGAAATGAGATCATCTTCTCATCCAAGATAGATAGTGGTCCAAAATAGTTCTTGAAAGAAGTTTTTGGATGTCTTCCTGTGACCTGTCATTAATTAGCCTTCTGTCCATGAAAAAAAATCTATATAATCTTTATATATAATCTAAATATAACAATCTAAAACATTCTATTTTAGATTTCCCCTAGAAAATGCTTTCTTCTGTTAATTATGTGTACATGTGAGTGTCTGTGTGAGGATATGTATACTCTTGAGTGTATGTAGACACAGAGAAAATAAGACCTCATATCCCTTAGAGCTGGAGTTAGAGGAAGCTGCGTTCCCTTGACACATGTGCTGAGAACTAAACTCAGGTCCTCTGCAAGGGAAGTACACACTTTTAGCTGGTGAGCCATTTCTATTGCCTCATAAAATTTCACTCAAAATAATATCAAAGATATAAAATTACTGTAACTACAAGATAATGTATATCAAATATGTGAAGGCAGTTCAGCTCATAATAAGGACTCTAAACACTCATTAATGTTGCAGTTATTAAGTCAAACTGTCCACTCATCAAATGTCTAAAAGAGTAGGGCTTATCATATCTTTTTATATAGTAATTTCTCCCTTTCTTTTATTATGTGTAAAGGAGAACAAAGTTGTACTATATCACACAATTCTCCACCCATGGGGAAAAAACTGAGAAAACTATTTAAAAGATGTAAGTGCAACTATCCTTATGAGAAATAACGCATTTATCATACTTGTTTACATTTCTTCATTAATTTTGTAAAAAATAGTGTATAAAGAAGCCCCTTCCTTGTTCCCATGTTACAGGTCCTGAGAAAATATGAGTTATTCATAAATTCAGTCTTCAGATCAATAGGCAGTCACAGTGGATGCTTCAGATATAGTTCCTGTATCCCTTCCTCTACACTATGAAAAGATGCTGAAGAGGAAAAGCCAGAGAGCATAATTTTGATAGTGCTGGTTATAAAAGACCACTTTGCATTTGAGATTGCACCACCCATGATGGAAGTAAATACAACTTATTTTGCCATTTCTCTCTAGGGCTGCTGAGTCACATCCGATGACAAGCTGTATATGAGTCAAAGTATTTGATCACCTATTTCCCTTTTTAAATTTAGAAAGGCTACTTTCTCTTCACTATTACACACTTTGCTTTGGCTGAAACAATCCTTGAATATTACAAGGGGACATAAAACTTTGGAGAGCTTTGTTTTTCATCCATTAAATTTTTTTTCCTTTTTACCTCCAGAAAATTGTAAAGCACCTCTTTTCTCACATGCCAATTCAGTAAATGGAAAAGGTATAAATATATATGATTTAAGAACAGTTGAAAATGACACAAGATTTTGGCTAAGCTATTTTGGAACATAAATTACAAAACCACAAAGTAATGGTGAACTTAATAATGAAAATGGAATAATACTTTTTTTCTGCTTTTAGGACTTGCATAATATGAAAAGCAAGATACTTCCTTCTGAACTAAAATAAAAAAAGCTGAGCAGATATTAAATATCCCAAGCAACAAAAGAATTTTAAAAAATACAATTTAAACTCAAATAAAGTATTACTTGTTTGCTTTTACAAATTTTCCAGAGGCACTAAGACTACATGTGGTATAAAAAGAATTAGTAAGCTGTACACATCAGACATAGGAGGACTGATGTGATTTCATAAAGAAAGATAATTACCAGTTATTTCACTCAGTCAGAAAGTAATATGTAATCATCTGTTTTCTTAACAAGTAAATCAACACCCAGGGTTTGCTCTGCCCCATTTTATCTCCAAATTTAGGGCAATTACATTCGCTGTTAATGCATAACCATAATTTAAGTATCTGGAGTCAATATTGAGTAACATTTTATTGATAGATGATCTCTCTCTCTCTCTCTCTCTCTCTCTCTCTCTCTCTCTCTCTCTCTCTAACAAAAAAAGACCAAAATTTCTCCCAGTAGCAAAACAGTTCTCAAATCTACTTCCATGTATATCCTGATCCAGCCAGTAATCCATCAAAGATCAAAGCAACAGAATCTTACAAAGATGTTGATCCATAAAAGCTTGGACAGGGTGGAAATATCTGTGACCTCTGAGGCTGAACAGAGCTCCTGACACCAATAGCCTCAGACTTTGAAGTGGCATGACTTGTTGAGGGGAGAAAATCGGCTTAGTGTAGGAGGGAGAGGCAGCCCAGGGAAAAAAGTTATACCAAATATTTCTTCATACTTGGGTTGGTAAACTTTTAGCTAAAAACAACAACAAAACCATATAACAAACAAACAAACAAAAACTTGAGTCACTTCCCATTTGATAAATTCCTTTCAGCACCAGAAAGGAATGTTCCTGCTTTAAGTGATGTCCTGCAATCATGCAAGTAAAAAGGACAGAGTGCTATTATTATATAATCCCATAAAATTAACAATGCATGAATTAAATACATTGAAATAGAGGAATATTCTAGTTGCTCGATCTAAAAATGTATGATTACAGGCAACTACAAGTGCTTCAATCTAGACAGGAAGCTATTTTGTTTCACCAATAATAGTAAATAGTGTTGTTTCGTTGGTTGGTTGATTGAAATGAGAAAGCCAGCAGGTGATGCTTTGGAATATATTCACATTGTACTAAGTCAAGCCAATAAGTACATTACTAATGATGGTTCAATTTTAATGTCTCTTCATTACTTAACATATACAACAAAAATCTCGAAAACATACACAGGATTTGAGAAGAACCATAGTCTTTTGTGGGGGGAAGAGAAAACTATTATGGAGACTTCTAAGATTCAATGAGTTATTCATATCTGCAATATGAAAATCCATTTTATTATATAAATTATTGTGAAAATGAGAAATAGAGAAGCTTGAATATTAAGAAATATGAATTTTATGACAAGTTAGTTCCTTGACAATGAGTCCATCTCTGGACAACGAAATCAAGAGTATACTGGCAGAGTTCTCTGATAATGCCTTGTGCACCTTCACTGAATTTTGGTTCTAAAATTCAGTATGCAGCCTACAGACATGCATGCTATGTTAAACTGCACTAGAAAAGTCCTCTCAAAGCCACCTAGAGTCTACTTAAACCAAGATTACCTAATGTCATGAACTGCAAAGAATTTATTGTACATACAAAATTGTTGGGCCTTACAGAAGTAAAATGGGTTGAATTTAGAAAAGAAGACTTTAATACTTCTGCTATTAACCTTTAGTATGTAAACATCAAAATAGTATAGTTTTGTATTTTCTTGAACTTGACTGTTTGATTTCACAGGTCTCCATAGAGATGCTGAATTGAATTCATAATATTTGCTACATGAATTTTGGAATGGGATTAGGACAAGATATTTTAAAGTTTTTCAAATGACCCTGCATCTCTTTACCTCTGTTATTGTATACCTTGCTTTTAGTGAAGGAGCAGTCTTAATATTTATAATGTAAGATAAAAATTCTAATAAACTTTGAAAAGCATTAAAGATATTCTATCTCCTCTAGTATCAAATATAAAAGCAAAATTTGATAATTTCAATAAAATAAGCAAGCACACCAATCTTATAATTATGGATAATCCTGCTTGTCTTTAACTCAAATATGTCCTATAGAAACATTATGAAATAAAACCATGATTTATTATCAGTAGGCCTTATAAAATTATTTTTGTCCAAAAGGAAGTTGAATGTTAAAATGTTTATGGAGTTCTCATCTAGGTTCAATATTTTAGATAAATTGTGAATATTTGATAAAGGCATTACAGTGGGTGTAATTGGCATGGCTAAATCAAGTTTTATAAAGTCAAAAGCAGCCAGGCAGTGGTGGTGTATGCCTTTAATCCCAGAACTTGGGAGGCAGAGGTAGGCTAATTTCTGAATTCGAGGCCACCCTGGTCTACAGAGTGAGTTCCAGGACAGCCAGGGTTCCCTGAAAAGAGAAACCCTGTTTCAAAAACAAAAGAAAAAATAAAAACAAAAACAAATAAAGTCAGTAGCAAAACCATAGGAATAATACAATACTGAAGATGGGAAGCTATTGTGAGTTTGGAGATAGGTATTTAAATCAGACACTACAAAACAGCTCTTACGGATAAAGAATCTTGTAACTCATTGAAAAAAGTAAAGTTACTCTACAATAGGATAGAAAAAGATGAGAATATGTGTGGAAGAACCAGACTCT
Organism: Apodemus sylvaticus; assembly: GCF_947179515.1. Classification (NCBI taxonomy): domain Eukaryota; kingdom Metazoa; phylum Chordata; class Mammalia; order Rodentia; family Muridae; genus Apodemus; species Apodemus sylvaticus. The sequence continues at coordinate 86,880,750 of NC_067481.1, read as the reverse complement.
TGACTTTAGCAAAAAAGATTCACAGAGTAACAAATCTATCAAGTAAATTAGGATGGTTAATAATGCAAAAGTACTAATTAGTGATTTTATACCTTTCTGAAAAGGAATAACTACACTGAAAAATCTACTACTGAAACAAGTTCAGCTGGTGTGATAATATATTGATATGGTCTTCTGTATTACAGCTTTCCTCAAGAAAGTGATCTTCAGACAACACCATGTAGAGAAATAACTGAATCCAGATTCTATGAATAGATTATTTCTAACAACCTATAAAAATGAATTCCAATCTTCAGATAAAAACGAAATTGAACTCAAGCTCCTGAGTGAACTTATAGAGTTATTATTGGAGAATGATAATCAATCTGTAAAGAGGTTCATACAAAGGGGAGGTGGGAAGGGAAAAAGAGTTTCATATAAACATAAAAAAGCTGACTTTAAATAAACTTTGGACTAAAAGTTTGTAGCCAACTGCAAAAATTATCTAATGTTATCATATCATGTGCTTAGAAAACCAAAAATTAATATACAATAATAGAAGACTTCATTAATTCTAGTTCAGGTTATTTCTAAATAATGCAATTATATTGCTAGAAAGTCCTATAAACTCTCAATATCTGGATAATCAAAGATATTCATTAACATTTTTTATTATTCTCCTAAAATATAAAAGTAGAGATATTTTGTTATTGGGATTACTATCATTGGACAAAATAGTATCTGACAATCAATTTCCTGATATCCCTAATGAAATAATAAGTAATACTTTTGAGAACAACAACTTCTGGAGTTGATACAGATTTCCAGTTCCAGATTGTTTTGTGTGTGTGTGTGGGGGGGGGTGGCGTGTGTGTGTGTGTGTGTGGGTGTGTGTGGGTGTGTGTGTGTGTGTGAAAGGTTTTTGTTGGTGGTGGTGTTTTGTTTTTTCCTTGTGACATTCAACATATTCTGAATGAATTTCATGTAGACATTAATCTTATGTTGAGTATGTTGTACATAGTTCTAACTTTGAAGATATAACCTATGAATGGTAAAGTGAGAGGCAAGACCTAAAATGAAGGTTAGAGTAAAGAAAGTCAAGTGCTTATACATCCAGATAATAACATTGAAATTAAACATATGTACACTAATGAAAAGAATTATTGAAAATATTGAAACACAGGAAACTTATATAAATTAAAAACATACATGTGACATGCATTTCTCTGTGTCAATGTATCTATATGTAAAATCTTTCTCTTGATTTTTATGTCCAAATTGATTCACTCTATGAATTTGTACCATGTGTGTCTTCAATCAACCATTTTTCATACTCATCTCTAAGACCAGTATCGCAAGTTCAGTGTTGAATGAAATCCTTTCCCTCATACCTAAAATAGAGAGAAGATTCAGGTTTGGGCACCAAGATAGCACAGAACTGGTTTTGTTTTAGAAAAATAATGAAAGATAAATGAAGTCAAGGCTTCCCGACACATTCACTTAAACATCTGGGGAGTTGATTATTAAACAGAAGATGCCTTAATTTTCTGAAAGGTATAACTAACAAATATTGTTCTTCACTCCAAATCTTAACTGGGGACTATTTATTAAAACTTATCATATGCTAGTTGGATCTACCTGCTTCCTCAGCTGGTCTGGCTGGGAGAGGCGGCCGAGGTGAGTGGTGTGTGTGGTACCCTGAGCACAACTGTCTAGCTCTGTCCTTGATTCTCAGCCTGGAGGAGACTTGTGGGACCCCAAGAGCATTCTGACTCCCCATGGAAACCTTAAGGCAACCAAAAACTAACCAGCTTGGAATTCTGTACCAGAACCCATTCTAGTTGGATCACTCTGGCTGGTCTGCCTGGGACAGCCAACAGAGATAAGAACTTGGCATGACTGTCTCCTAAGAGGCCCTACCCAGGAGCTAATGAATGGAAAGAGATGCAGGGGCTCACATCCAAACATTAGATGGAGATCTGGGAAGAGTTGGGAATAAGACTGAGGGACCCAAAGAAATAGGGACTCTACAGGAAGACCACAGAGTCAACAAACCTGGACCCTTGGAGCCTCCTAGAGACTGAATCATCAACTAAAGAGTGAGCATGGGCTGGGTCTTGGCCCACTGCACCTAAGTAGCAGATGAGTAGCTTTATCTTCATGCGTGATCCCAAAACTGGAATAGAGGCTGTTCCAGAGTGTGTTGCCTGCCTGCAGGTCTGTGGATTCCATGCCCCTAAATGGACAGACTTTTCTAGCCTTAGTTAGAAATATTGTGCCTAGTCCTTCAGTGATGTGTGTGTGTGTGTGTGTGTGTGTGTGTGTGTGTGTCTCAGGGTGACACACAGAGCAGGGCTTCTCCTTCTCTAAAGAAAAGGGGAAGGAGAAATGAGAGGGAGGCTTGCATGAGGGTGTACTGGGAGGAGAGGAAGGGCTGATATTGGGTTTTAAAGGGAATAAACAATTTAATTTTTAAAATGACATCCTATGATGCTCACTCAAACCTAAGTTCTCTAAATATAAATGAAAACTGGACTTGAACAATCTATGAAAATTTCATGAAGAAACAATAAATTTTAATGAACTATAATTTTCTTAATAATTGATTTAAAAAAAATTCGGTCCTTAAATAATATTCTACTTTGTGACAATGACATTGACAGAAATACCTTGATTCAATGTCACTGTCATGTGTTGGATATGTCCCTATAAGTTGTTGTTCAGGAAGACCCCAGTAATTTGGAAAATAGTACTTGCTTTTACATGTAGTATGTAGAACTGGATGGTAAAGCCCTATTATTCTATACCATACACCTCAGTTACAGAATAAAAAGAAATCAAGTGAGAACTGAGACTGAAACTTTCTTTATAATTTCAAAGTCATAAAAGGCAGTATATAGGATCCTGGAGAAGATAAAATTATCAAACAATATTGTTCAATTATTAATCCTATGAAATTTAATAATGATGTGCCAGGCAGGATATGCCCACGTGCCCACGTATGATATAGTGATTCAATATTTCTTGTACACAATTTGAAAACATTATTAACTTGTTAACATATAATCCTTTATTGATTCTGAAGAAAAATCAGCAGTACAAAAGGAAAACTTTTGATGATGTTTATATATATATATATATATATATATATATATATATATATATATAAATGTAGAACATTAAATAATTAGAGAAACCATTTAAGTTATTTAAATTAAAAATTCCAATAAAGTCATTGTTAAAATTTTGTCTCTCAATACCAAAGACTATTAAACACTATACTCATAAATTTAAAAACAACTAAATGTGTACATGCTTCGCCTACTATATTTATGTTGAAATGTACATCTCAGGTAGATGAAATAAATACACAAAACGTTTTCTTGGAATACCTTGCTTTTCTTTATGACTGTTACTGAAACACATGTGACACATGTAGAAAAGGCTGAGTTCATAGTTTGTGACATGAACTTGAAAGGATAATCTGTAGAATCTTTGCCATTATTTTCTCAGAATAAATGTTCCATGCTTCTAGCCTTAAAGCTTAGCCTTCGTTCTGACTTGTCTGTACCAAATTGGGCAACATGTCTTCTTTGTAAACAGTTTCTTCAATATTTCTTATCAGTGAGAGATTGTAATGAACTTATTTCCATTTTTTTTGCTGAATTTCATGTTCTGCAAGCTTCATGGTGTTCATCAATTCAGTTATTGGTGAGCACTTGTGTGCTTCCTAGTCTTTGCTATTATACATGTGTTGTTCTGAACTTTCTCTACACTGGCATATTCCACATCTGGCATTCTCTGTTCTATGTCGAGGGCATATCAATAAACACATATTGATAAAGAATATCCAAGTCTGATTATCACTACGACTACATAGGTGACATACATTTCACCTTTTATTTCAGATTTTCTGGTGAGCAATCTCTCTCTCTCCCTCTCTCTCTCTCTCTCTCTCTCTGTGTGTGTGTGTGTGTGTGTGTGTGTGTGTGTTCACATGCACAGTTATAATAACGATAAATCAATGTTGATGGTTAATGAAGGATGAGCTAGTAGATTTTAAATTTATTCTTTATGTGTTTTACACTTTTAAAACTAATTCCTTAGAGCAACCATGAATGAGAAAACTACACACAACATTTTAAATACAAATATTTCTGTTGTTCTATTCCTTATATATCTTTTCACAAATTAATTCTTTCTTCTATGTATTCTATCTCAAATAAACTTGCAAATTTACAGATAAACAATGACTTTGATAGTGTTGCATACGTATACATAGATCTCAAATCAAATATCTTTAGTTTGAAAATTCAAGATACCCCATAATTAGAGTAAGCTTCTCAATTTGTTCTAATTTCTTAAAAAAAAAAAAAGTTGTAAGTAGGAGAATGAAGTATCTTTCCTAATTCTGTAAGAGCCAAGCTGGAAGTAAAACTGACTGCGTACCCCAGGTCTTTTCCCAAATTCCTCCCAAGGGAGAGAGCCTACAAATGGAAAGCTGTCACTAAATTTTAGGGAACAGAAGAGGATGAAGTGAGATATCAAATTTCACAAGTTGATAGGTGAACTAGAGGAAAGAAATCAGCAGGAGATACTCTTTTTCTTCAGTGGTATTTAACTACAAAACTTGTTAGGCTGGGGGGAATAACTTCTGCTCACAAAAGCTCTTTTGGGGGGAGAGAGTCTGGGGGGTGGCTGCACAGGAATGGAAGCTTATTCTGCAAAGGACACATCAAAATGTCAGTAACTAAGGCAAATATTTCAGAGGCTTAAATTAGTAGGTCTGCCACCTCTTTCGAATTATCTTTATCTTCCATTTTCCTAAAGGAATGCCTTCCTACACAGACATTCCCCCTCTTCTGCTAGAGAATGGCATTTCAAGAGACAGGAGGGTGAGCTGTTTGATTAAAGAAGAGAAGCATCCCCATGTGAAGAAGAAAGTCTTAAAGTACAAGACAAATGTGAAGATTAGGGAACAAGTCCTATATGCTTCCTAAGAACCTTTTCAAGATGAAGTCTGACTTAAGAAGGTAAACTTGTTGTCATGGGGTACTGTAAATGACATTATTAAATACCATAAATGGGAGATTAACTTTCCTGAGTGTAAATTTGCTTATTATTTGAATAGCAAAGATTCTAAATAATCCCTCAAAAGTCTGGAGAGAAGTTAGCAGCTTGTATAAGCCTTTTACCCTTCTTTAATGTGCAAGTAAACTGCTAAAGCTGCTATGTATAAGAAAAGGGTAATCAAGAAAAATAGCATTAAAGTGTATTCGAGATTAACTGTTACATGCAAGTGCCAACCTGATACCTGGATTTTGTTTTCCAATGTATGCCAATTGACTCAGTGGTCAGAGCAGACTGAATTGTATTTTTGCAAGGCTCTTCAACCAGCTGCCAAATAAATAGCTTTTCTCCCGCTGCCTGGTTTGCTGTTTGCTTAAGCAAAAATCCAATTTCTGGAGAGGACTCCACAAGGGCTAAATTCCCTGCCATTTACAAGTGTCCCATTAGAGGAGCATTCTATATGGAAATAACATTCCAAGACAAGGGAGAAACATTAGGTCTGAGGTCCACTCTTCCTGGTGTGTTTCATCATCTCTTTTTCATTTGAGGAGTAGAGCTGTTCTCCCAGGAGAAAGAGGAAGAAAGAAACACTCCTGTTTGAATACAAATGTCTCAGGGAACCAGTTCCTCCTTTAAAAGTGGAATCTCTACCTTTTTTTTTTTTAATTTATCAAGGACAGGAGTAGAACTGACAGCTTGATGCTCAGCCTGTCTCTCATTAAAAATGTTCTTTCTTTCTTTTCGTAATTAAGAATTCAAAGGGAAAAGTGCAAGTGGAGTGGTGTGGATTAGAGACAGATAGATTTGAGTTTGATTACTGTTTCCTTTAGTTCATATGGAGGAAGCTTTTGTTTTGAAAACAGTCACGATTAGAACCAGACAATCTGTGTGTCTGGATTATAGGATGTCATTTATAGATCTGGTACTTTTAAAAATAGCTTTATTTTCCTTCTAGGAGGGAAAAAAACAAAATTAAAATGAAGGTCCTTAAATTTTCAAAATGTTTTAACTAATAAGACTCATGGTGATGGTGCTGATAAACTGCTCATTGATTCTTTAAAAACACTTATTAAGATTTAAAACCCATGTAATAAACCTAAATATCTAGCACAGTTTCAGACCAATTTTGTCTTAAACATCTTGAAAATAAATAGTCCTGTATGTAAACTTTATCTCACTGTATTTGCAGTTTTCAGTATAAAGAAACAAACACAGATTTTTGTAAAATAATATATTGCTTCAAAAACTTACATAAAAGGAAAAAAGCAAACTGATAGTGTTGGAGAGGATGTTTGAATTAGATGAACACCTACTGATTCAGCTATTAGACACACTATAGAAAATACAGGGCAAAATCGTGTGTTCTTAAAAGTTTCATGAAAGAAAACTAAACAAAACAAAACAAAACAAAAGGAAGAACCACCATACAGACAGGAGGGATTGGTCTGGTACATTTCCTTTCCATGTACTTAAATGACAGCTGAATTGGTTTATTCATGATTATAAGAAGGAAAATAATTAATATTACTGAGTTGGTTTTAAGAAAATGTTACTTTTTTCACAGTGTTTGGCAATACCTCAATCTTGAACGTGCTTAACAAGTAGTTTTTCCCTGAGCTACATTACACCCAGCCCTTATTAAATAGATAATAAACAGTAATTTTTTTTTATCAAAAATGAACTCAAGTCTTGGCTTGTATTCTTTGGTTTTCTCTTCATATACCTTGTCAGTCTTCTTTGCATTGGGTGGCATTGTACTGTGAGAGAAAACAGCTTGTTGGTCATTTCTCATTGCAAAGAATAATGGTCTAATAAATGAAGAGATTTTTTATTGTTTAGGAAAATTAAGTTATCTTAATGACTAGAGAGGCCTACTGCTTTTACTTTGTCCAGATTGTCAAATACATAGAAACCAAAGATCTAGAAGAACTTCACAGACAAAATGGAGAAGAAACTGAAGACAGGAGCCTGGCTGTCCTGTGAGTGGCTCAACCAGCAGCTGACAGAGGCAGAACAGCCAACCATTGGACTGAGGTTGGAGACCACTATGAAAGAGATAGGGGAAGGACTTAAGGAGCTGAAGGAGATGGGAACCTCATAGAAAGAATATCAGTATCAACTAACTCAGACCCCTTAGAGCTCCCAGAGCCTAACCCACCAACTGAAGAGCTGGTCCATAGTCCCTGGAACAGATGTAGCAGAGGACTGTCTTGTCTGGCTTCAGTGGGAGAAGATGTGCCTAATCCTGTAGAGAATTGATACTCCAGGGAAGCAGATGTGGGAGGTGGGAAAGGCAATGGTCAGGAGTGAGTGGGAGTTAGGGCCTGGGGAATGGGGAAGAGCACAGGATAGGGGAAGGGACACCCTCTCAGAGGCAAAGGGGAGAGCAGGGCTAGGGGTTGAAGAATTCTGAGGGGGGGGGACCAGGAATGGGTCAACATTTGTAATGCAAATAAATCAATTGAAATAATCGACCTAATGGCAAAGCAATTACAAAAATGAGTACCTAAGGTGACAACTAAGAATAGAATGGAGGAAAAGTCCTTGATGATGGGTCACTGGTTCACTTTACTCTGTTTTAAATTCCTCATTTGTAAAAGAAAACTTTTGCCAAGGTTTTCGTTATGCCCTCTGTTCTCTCAAATTTTTGATCATGTTTGATAAACCAAAGGCTCTCTTTATCCATCCCTCTATTCTTTCACTCGTTCTTTCATTCTTATGATCATTACTTATGCATATCATAATTATGCATAAAGCCATCTTGGATTTTCACCACCTTCACTAATGTAATCTCAGAGCATGTAAACAAAGTAGGCTCTGTCATTTAGACCGCTTTCAGTGAAACACTGATATATATGACAACAAAATTTCTCCTTACAGGCTTGGTTTCACAATTTACTCTATTTGGAGAATTGCATTGTCTAGATGATAGAATTTAAAGTTATGATAGAGACAAATGTTTGCTCAAATTTCAATCACTCAAGGCATTATAAGTGGAATCTGTGTGATCTATGTGGCATGCACCCAGTTACCCCATGCAATTCAATTACAAAAAAAACCTAAGTTGCTATGTCAGCCAGAGGCCACTGCAGTATTTTCTGGTGCTAAATATGATTCTTTTTTATTTTTAAATAAGGACAAATAATCCATTCTAATTAGATATATGTTTCTTTATAAAAGGACAAATAATTCTTTCTAATTAGATGTAATCATTATTCAAAATTATTTTAGTACCAAATCATATTTTTTTCTGTCACAAGGATTTGCAATTTTGAAAAATGTCTTTCATGGCTCACACATACTAAACTAGATAACTCTTCAAAAATGATAATTTACAATTAAGACATTTATTAAGGACTATTTGTTCTTGGCCTCCTAAGTTTAACTAGACATCTAGTGTATATTTGTGTCTTTTTGTTTTGAGTTAGAAAATGGAAATGAGTAGTTGAGGGATATTGAATAAAATATCATCAGACTGACTCATCCAAAGAATGACAGACTTGGTTATCACTGGGAGAGGACATCACCCTGACTCCCCACTTCTTTCAAATTAGAAGCATACAGCCCAGGCTGAAGGAGGTTTGTGTGATTCTGTACAGGACACTTTATTTTGGCAACATTCCATCTGTTGCTGAGAGCCTGGAGGTAGATGAATGAACCAGAAAATGGAGAGAGAAGACAAATCCCAGTGGGATTTTTATACTTCTCTTTACAGAAAGGGAAGTTGAAATGTTTCTTCCTGCAAAATATGGGTACACATGGTTCCAGCCAAAAGTGTGGCAGAGGAATGCCTTGTTGGGCATCAGTGGGAGGAATGGTCCTTGACCAGGTGAAGGCTCAATAGATGCCCCAACAAAGGGAAATCGAGGGGTGGGGGAGATGGGAGTGGGTTGGGTGGAGGGGCATATAGTGTAAAGGTTTTACCATTGGAAATGTAAATGAAGATTGTATTCAATAAATAAAATTAAAAAAAATGTGACCACTAGATCCTTGGGGGTCGAACCTGGCAGAACAAATACGACATTCAGGAAAATCAAATAAAAACAATTTTCATGTATAATCTACATAATATTCATCATATTCATATATCTTTTTCACCTTTAAATATTTTCTGTTGCCATCAACTGTACAATAGTTTTAGTTTCTCCCTTTTTATTTCATGCTATATCTTATATTTTCTCTGTAGAGGCAGTAGTTAATAATTTAAAGTATTTTATGGAATTTACTTTAGCACATTTCAAGGTTCTCAAATTTATAAAGTCAAATGGCAACATAGTGATATTATTCATTATCTTAATATTATTACTTCAAAAATAAAAAATACAAAGTAATATATAGATAAAGTAATAGGAATGAAGGTCACCCACAATGACTATAATAGGTGGATAACTTTTATTTTAAGAAGAAACTGATTCAGGGATTCTTTGCTAATTTCAGAGAACCAGACATCATTATTATGGGTGTAGACAGTATGTGCTTGTTTGTGCTTCCTGGAACTAAGCTTCTTCTAGGGACTACTTAGACCTCATATCCCTGTGTTCATCTATATTCCCCACACTGACTGCACATGATTCCTGCTTTGATTCTGACCTAATGAATCTGCAGAACACCAAGCAGAATTTATTGTAGCACCCTGTGGGCACAGCATGCATGATCAAAGGACTTCATCTTCCCCAAAGCAGATGGCTCACTGATCCATTTGTACTGAGTGCTAGAACCAGAGATTCATTTTAGAGATGAGAGTCTATGCAGCCCCCATACCAAGATACCAGTGTAGAGAAAGCCAGGATATGGACTGGAGCAAACACACATGCATGGAGAGATACAGACAAAAGTATACATGATGTAGAGTATGCATAGTGTGAAAGGGGCCAGACCTTTGGTTTGGCTGCTCAGGTCTTTGTTCATTATTGTGTAGAAGAAGAATTTCCACTTCCTCACTTTTATTTGACATGTCCTGTAATTTTTTTGTATATAATACTTTTCCTTTTTACCACTTCAGAGTGAGGTATCTCTTATTTGAATTATTTGAACACAAAAGAATTTCAACAATACAATAATAAAAGGGAAAATAAAACCAACCCTCAAGAAAAGATGTTACATGCAAAATAATTAAAGCAAGTAAGCTTCAATAGAAGAAGGGAAACTGGAGGGCAAAAGAGGCTTTATTGTAATACTAGGCTGTCAAGCACAGCACTTTCTTAATTAAGTGACATTTGTTGTAGAAAGCACAAGGGATATCCTGAATTGAATCCAAACTCATTCATTCCAATCCTGATCTTTGTTGCCTGAGAAAATGGTTTAGATTCTAACTTTTGAGACTTTCACTTTGAATCAGATTCTTACTTCAATGCTCATGCTTTGAAAAACCTCAAAAGTTTAAATCTCTAGCAACACATGAAAGCAGGTTAGGGTTACAAATGCTCGTAACACAATGTAGGGGGGCACAATCAGGTGCATTAATGGAGACTCTCTCCCCAGCCAGCCTAGACAAAACAGTGAGTGACTGTGTCTCAGATACTCCTAGCATTCTTCTCTGACTTTCATGTGAGTGCATTTGGGTGCACACAACCATACTCATGTGAATATCCATAGTTATCCATTCCAATACACCCACACCTACACCCACACACTCACACACACCCACTCACACACACATGCATGAATGCACTCATGCTCACGCAGGCATACATGCACACACACAAACACGTGCAAATCATATATTTCAGTCATGTAGAAATTTCTCTTCTTTAATTTTTTAGTAATATAACCCTATGTTTACATTGAAATGTATATTAACAATAATATCAATAGTTTGCAATAAATGAATCTAGAATTTTCACTCAAAATCACTTTATTTCATTCAGCAACCCCCACACTTTCAGATCTGCATTCATGACTAGGAGTAACTTCCATTTTAAACTTTTCACTGTCTAGTAACAATTATTGGAGTTGAACTATATGAATTATAATTAATATTTTATGTGGTTAACTAAAATCGTCTAGATACATCTTTGGTGGAATAAAGCTTTAAATAGGTGAACGTTAGTTAACAGCCTGAAATATTAACATTGTAATAAAATTGTATAGATGGAGAAAATATGGTTAAGTCATGAAATTTGCAACATAAAATTAGTAAGACTAGATCCATATCAAGAGTTAACTATGTTTATGATACACTGTGCTGCATGATCATTAATCAACTAACAGTCATAAAAGACTGTGAGACTTAGCACTTTTCTTACTATGAATAGGAAAAAAAATTAAATAAGAACAGTCAAGGCCTCTATTCTCAGTGACTTTTGCCTCTCAAGATATGCCCTTTATAGACTAACAATGGGTTGAATCACAATATCCTATTATCTGTTAAACAGACATACATGCACATATATTCTTTATTCCAGTTTATCCTATCTATTTTCAGCAGGTCTCGCCAAACTAAAGACACACTGGCTTACGCACTCATGATGGTTTGTATATGCTTGGGCAAGGAGTAGCACTATTACCAGGTATAGGCTTGTAGGAATAGAGATGGCCTTGTTTCAATAGGTGTGATCTTGGAATAGGTGTGTCCCTGTGGGTGGGGGCTTTAAGACTGGAAGCCAGTCTTCTAGTGGCCTTCAGATGAAAATATAAAACTTTCAGCTTCTTCTGTATCATGCCTGCCTGGACACTGCTATGATGATACAGGACTTAACCTCTGAACTTGTAATCCAGCCCCAATTAAATGATGTTCTTATATTGGTTGCCTTGGTCATGGTGTCTGTTCACAGCAGTAAAATCTGAAATAAAACAGCACTCTAGACTGTTCAGATTGTTCCCTGGCACTACAGTACTTAATTCTTCTATCCATTAGGGATGCTACTAGAAACTGCTATGTACAAGTATTTCTTTTGAAATTGCCTTGATGGACAGAATGATGTATTCCAACTATTATTAACTTTTAAGATAATCTATATCTGATGGATGCACAGCTAAAACTCCTGCCCCTTGCCTTATTTGGGATCACTCTGTAAGAACATATCCTAGTCAGAGTACTATCTGGCATGGGCAATGTTATTGATAAGAATATCCTGCAAGTCTAATTTTCTCATCTCACTGAAGCTTCTACCCATTCTAACAAGAGTTGATTTCATGAATATTCGCTAATACATGTGTGAGCTCTTCTCAGTCTTGAAATTTGTCTCCTGGGGATCCAATGTGAAACACAAAAATAAGAGACTTTGTTCTTTCATCTCAATCATCTGGAAATGCAGAGGAAAGTCTCTCTTCAAAGTTCCTTTGATTAAAGGCTTCTAAATTGATTCTGTTCTAACCTGCTTTCCAGCGCCAGCTTCATTATACCATTAATTTCTTCCAACCATGGAAATCTTCTTACACTGTCTTCTAGTCACCAATTCGAAATATTACCTCTGTATATTACCCGAAAGAGATACCAGTTAAAGTCCACTGTGATTGGTTAGTTGGACTCATTTATTAGACTTATGAGAAGTAGCAATTTTGTTTTCTGCCAATTAGCATTCACCCTAGGTGCTGCATTTTGGTTTGCTTTGCATTCTGGGATGATGAGAGCATGGAGCTCTGCATGGTAAAAGAAAGGGAAAAACCGTAAGTGCTGAACATTTGGAAGATGCTAAACAATATTATGGCACGCAATAGGAAGGACTCAGAAAGACCTCCTTTTTACATCAGTTCTGTCTACACTTTCATTTCAAATGAGCAATATCTTCCCAGTTATTCAATTCAGAAACTACTACAACATTGTTATGCTCTGGAATGACTTTCCTCTCCCTACAGAGGTTGATTTAGAAAGTTCTTTACCATCTTCATGAGAACAATTTGTATTCCCTTCCCTGCTTCCTTTCATCGCATTAAGAGAAGGCATGACAAGAAGTGCTTGCTGACAGGAACCTGATAAAGCTGTCTCCTGAGAGGCTCTGCCAGAGCCTAACAAATACAGATGCAGATGCTTGCAGCCAACAAGCTCCCAGGGACTAAACCACCATCCAAAGAGTACACATGGTGGGACCTAAGCTTCCAGCTGCATTTTAGCTGAGGACGATCTTATCTGGTAACAATGGGAAGAGAGACCTTTGGTCCTGTGGAGGCTCCATGCCCTCTCATAGGAGAATGCTAGGGCAGGAGTGGGTAGGTGGGTGGGGGAACACTCTCATAGAAGAGGGGGTATGAGGTATGGGGTAGGGGTTTGTGGAAGGGAAACCAGGAAAGGGGATAACATTTGAAACATAAATAAATAAAACAACCAATAAAAATTTTAAAAAAGAGAGAAGGCATTAAACTGTGAGACAAAACTACTATGGGATGGATACAGGTGTAGGAAGAGAAAGAATACAGAGCAGGATTAGATAAAAAATATATTATATTCACATGTAAAACTCCAAAACATGAATTTAAAGCATTCTCATTTCTAGGACACAGCTGATGCTTTAAAGGCAAAACAGGAAGAGTATTCAATATTATGTTGGACTAGCAAAAATCTAACACAGGACCTCACAAAACTATGCCCCAGTATGAAACCAGTACATAAACTATAAAGGAATGCTGCTAACTCCTGGGATACTGAGCTCTGCTGAAAAACCCAACATTATCACTCCTCTACGACTATTTTGATAGATGAGTTTGAAGTCATTAATACAGGGAATTCAAAAGGTATGCTGCCCATTGAGAGCAGTGAGTTTATTTTTCAATATTTGAATATGGAAACCTAAAGGGAAGTTAAGTAGGAATATATGAAAGAGTGAAAGACCACCAGTCTGTGATAGTTTTCATTTCCATGCGAAGAAAAACATATTTTATCTGTAGCATGGTAGCAATTTATGAATTTTCTTTCTAATCAAAGTTACTGGTCTTGAGCGCTCACAGGAACACGTCTTTCACTTAGTCATTCCAATTTATCCCTGAAACCCCGCTGCTAAGTGAGAAAATTGTGACATGAAAAAATGTTTTCCATTAATTTTAATGAGAAAAAAATATGATGTTGTCCATCCTAACCCAAGTCAGATGATTTTTATAGATGACAGAAAGGGATATCAATTACAAATGAAAACAAGTTTATACAAGCAATAAGCAGCAATATGAATGAAAATATATAGTATTTTGTTTAAGACATGTACTGTCATAAGTATATATTGCAGTGATCAATTCTGGAAGCACTCTTCTTGCCAACAGAGAAGAAGGCAAAAAAGACTTAGTCTTTATTTTTTGAGCAGTTGCTCTTTGTAAAATACACCACCACAGATTTTAAGGGTTTTACAGGTGAGTTGTTTGGTTGAAGTCAATATGTAGTTTACTGCCTGTTAAGGACAACTTCATAGCAAAATTAAATTCAAACCAATGAATCCTACAGAACATGAGAGAAGGCACAGAACTATAGCTCAAGAACTTCTAGGAAACAGTGTCAGTCCAACTGTGATGTTTGTCATACAAACATATAAAAGAGACATCTCTATACTCCCTTTTAAAATAAATGCTACAAAATTCAGATGTGTTTTGTGATATCCTCAGGGGAGAAAGTCTTGGTGTCATGAAAATTGATAAGCATTTTATTGTCTGAAATAATCAGGTCAAAATGTCACTTCACATGAAAGACTTACTGAGAATTTTTGAAGGTAGAAATGTAAGACATGAGTGAGATCTATAGTGAGAAAGTTCTGGATTTTCTCAAAAATGTAATAGTGGCAGCAAATAATTAACTAACAATCATAGTGGTACAAAGTAATTTTATACACATTTACTTATACACCCTGAATCTTAGAACTTAATCCATTAAGAAAAATATACTTCTTAGGTAACCACAAAGTGCCATTGTTTCCCCACTATATTTTCATGTTTACCAATATAGTCATGCTCTCGTTCCCATAAAATGCCATTATTCAAATAAGATCCATTGCCTGCTTAATTTACAAACATGGTGTTAGATGATCTATACAAATTTAACTTGTAGAATGAAAGCAGAATGTTTTCCTCATCTGCTTTCAAAAGTCTTAGGAAATCCCAATGCTCCTACAATCGTAAATGGCTCATCCTCTGAAATGCTGTATGTTTAGAATTCAACACTTGAAGGATGCCACTTATGTGGCAATAAGAATGAAAGCAAGAGTAAAATTAAACACAATCACAGATTCTTAGCACCAGTCATTGCAAAGTAGAGTAAGCACTGTAACTTGTCAATATCACAAATGGCAACCTTAGCACTTAGGAAGCAGAGACAAGAGCTTCTAGGTGTCAGCCCTGTTCGAGCAGTGTAATGAACTCATTTGTCTGCAAGAGTAAGAAGTAGGAGGGGGAGAGCAAGCAAGGCAGAGAGAGAAAAACAGAGACAGAGAGACTGACAAAGACAGAAAAGCAGAGGGAGAGAGAAGAAAGGGAGGAAGAAAGAGACAGACAAAGAAGAGAGATATGGAGAGAGATGGATGGGAAGACAGAGACAGAGTGAGACAAAAAAACAGAGACAGAGGAGAAAGGGGGAGAGGGAAAAGGATATGAAAACAGAAACAGAGACAGACAGAAACAGAAAGGATAGAGAGGGAGGAAGAAAGAGACACAAAGAAAGACAGAGGACAGAGGGAGACAGAGAGAGAGAGGAGAGAAGGGAGAGAGAGAGAGAGAGAGAGAGAGAGAGAGAGAGAGAGAGAGAGAGAGAGAGAGAGAGAGAGAGAGAGAGAGAAGAGGGAAAGAGAGGGAGAGAGGGAGAGAGGGAGAGAGGGAGAGAGGGAGAGGGAGGGAGAGGGAGGGAGAGGAGAGAGAGATTCCCCTAGGTTATCATTTTCTTCACTGTCATCACAAGGTACCATCTAAATTTAATTATTCATTTTCTTTTCTTTCCTAAGAAGTATTGCTTCCAATCTATATAATGAGGAATCTCTAAGTGGATTGGCATAGAAATGTATGTCTGCTATACTAGAACAATGCCATGTCACTAGCAACAATTACACTAGCATGTAATGGGGTCAGGTACAGAGATATCCCCTCCACACACACAAACACATACACAGCTAGACATTCTGTGGAGAGGTCTCCTTCACTTGCTCATCCCCCCTCACACACACACACACACACACACACACACACACACACACACACACACACACCACCTTTGAGATCTGGGGCCTCAGTGGTAGAGGAGAGTGAAGAAAGAATGTAGGATCCAGAGGGGATGGAGGACTCTAGGAGAACATGCCCCACCGAGCCAGCTAAGCAAGGCTCACATAGGCTTACAGAGACTGAAGTGCCAAGCATGGGTATGTATTAGCTCCTTTGCATATATCTTGTGTCTGTTACCTTCCTAGTTTTATGGGACTTTTAACAGTGGTAGTAGGTGCATATCTGACTCTTTTTCTTGCTCTTGAAACTCTTTTCTGCTGGGTGGTGGTGACGCACGTCTGCACTCTGGGAGGCAGAGGCAGAGGCAGAGGCAGGCAGATTTCTGAGTTTGAGGCCAGCCTGGTCTACAGAGTGAATTCCAAGAAGGTCAAAACTATACAGAGAAACCTGTCTCAAAAAAACTAAATCCAAAAAAAACCCAAAAACAAAAACAACAACAAAAAAAAAACCCCAAAATAACAAAAAACAAAAATCAAAAAACTAAAAACTAAAAAAAAAGAAAAGTAAAGAAAAAAGAAACTTTTCTTCCTATTGCGTCACCTTTGACCAGCCTGGATATGAAGGCTTTTGGCCTTGTCTAATTGTATCCTACTTTGTCCACTTTAGTTATTGTCTCTTGGTGCCCTGCTCTTCCCTGAAGGGAAATAAAGGAGGAATGCATCTGGGGGAGAGGGTAGGTAGTGAAGGTGATTAAAGAAAATAAATAATGGGGGTGGGACTGTACTCTCATATGAGAGAAAAATCTATTTTCTCACAAGTCTTGTCATGTTTCATAAGCCATGCTAATGTGTTACTATATGTTAGGAGTCCAGTGTAAATATAGGGAAATTTCTAAGATGTCTATTTTGTATACAACTCCTGTACCTCACCTCAAAATTTCCAAGGTCTTAGTGTCCTCAAATTATCCTTTTTCAGTACCCAGTATCATCTGATTTTGTTTGCTAATATTTGTTTTTGTTTTTAGGGTTTTCATTTTTTTTTGTTTTTTTTTTTACACTAGAGTTTAATTTTCTTATAACATAACTTAGAAAGGAGATTTATATAAAATAAGATACCATAATATATTATTATCTTCTAAAATACCTAGAAAATTTAGAGTCATTGGTACTCACTGGACACAAAGACAGAGTCTAAAACTCTAAGTGAATTAGCATAACAAGAATTTAGAAAATTTAAATAGAAATATATAAATGAGTAAAAGTGATTACTACCACTCAGACAACATATACTTACTTTGAAGAGAAGAATAGAGTAATTTAAATTAAATCCACAGACCCATGTACATGAAATATATAGAAAAACCTAAAATAATAATAACATCTATTAACATTTTTTTCAGATAAAAATTATCATCACAGAAGATGAACTTTGAGGAGAATAAAGCACAATAAACAACTAACTCAATGGAATTTGGGGGGGTGGAGACCAATGCATCATTCTTATTTTCGGGATTTTTATTTTTTAACTTTACAAATCCTTTGAGTATATATTATGATTTCCAGTTTTGTGTTTTTATGGGATTTCTATGTGGGTAAGCATATGTGTCTCAGAGACTACATGAGTTTTTTGTTTGGTTTTGTTTTTGTTTGGGGGGGATCTTTCTTTTTCTTTTGTTTGCTTGTTTGCTTTTTTCCTATTCTGGCCTGTTTATATTTATTTTATCTTCTTTTAATTCATCATCATTATTTTTAGATGCCTGCTTATAATCTAATGAGAGAGAAGAGGAAAGGATATATATTTGTGAAACAGGGTAAGCTCTGGAAAGACTTGGGAAGGGGAAACCATAATCAGAATATATGATAAGAGAATTCATTTTCAATAATAAAAACAATGCAGAATTTTTCAAAAGTATGTTGCTTGTGAATAAATATCACTCTGCCCTGTTAAACTTATTTTTATTACACAATTAACACCCTTTCCTCTGTAGTAGATGATTTTGTAAACTTCCTGAGTTCACTTAGTAATGTCCTCAAGGCCATAAGTGTTACCGAGTTTACCAAATAGAACCTGAGCAGCTAATGAAGGATCACATCTAAACTAACTGACTCAGTTTTTACTGTAGTATTTACTAAGCATACTGTATGATGCTGTATGAGACAAGACATTACTAGTGGAGTCCAGTTTAGTAATGTATAAAATTAAGCTTACAGTTACAAAGATCAATACTTAGATATTAGCACTTTACTTATAAGGAATTTTTTAAAAATTAAGTCATTTTTCTTTACTCAAAGTCATAGAAATAACTGCCAGTATACTTTATAATCTTGGTACCATGCTTTTTTCCCCATATATTTTCAGTACCCTCCATTGTGGACATGGATAGGACATAGATATTTTCTATTTTATATGTACCATCAAAAGTTGACATTGCACAATAGAATGGCAAAAACTGCAAAGGTCGATGCATGGAAAATTCGAAGTACTTTTCAAAGGACCTACTTCTATGTTTAAAAAATATTTTTCATGTCTGATTAATGAGAAACTTTTGAAACAATTTAATCTATCCTGGGATGTGAGTGTCAGTTTCTATTTTTCAAGGCTGATTACAAAAGAACTTCTAAAGCTGTTTAATCTGTTCAGGGATGCTAAACAAATATGTCAACATTCATTTTGCA
Organism: Apodemus sylvaticus; assembly: GCF_947179515.1. Lineage (NCBI taxonomy): Eukaryota > Metazoa > Chordata > Mammalia > Rodentia > Muridae > Apodemus > Apodemus sylvaticus. The sequence goes on along the minus strand of NC_067481.1, from coordinate 86,861,962 downwards.
TTTGTGGCTCAACCTTTAGTGGAAGGAATGTGGAAATAAACAGAATTTAGTATTTTCTACCACTACTATATTTTTAAAGAACTTAGAGACTTGAGCACATTTTATTTTTTATAGAGGATGCAAAGCACTAACCGATATGAAAGCATTTCAGAGAGAAGTTTTTAGGAGATTTTCAAAAGTAGTTTATGGGTTGTCAGTTGGCTACCAAGTGATCTATAACCTTATAGCTCACCATTATGCAAATACAAATTTGGCAAGAAGACAGCTGTTCAAAGAGTTCCTCTAAGGATAAACACATATTTAAAATTTTTAACATGAAATTATGTTTGACAGTTAATTTGAGCCTGACTTGCCCTTAAAAATAAATAGTATAAAATCTATCCTGTAATACTTGGGTAGTTCCTAGTGGATGTGTGTGTGTGTATGTATGTTAGTATGCATGTATTTCAGATTAGTGTTTTCTACCTTCAAGTAATATAGTGCGTAATCACAAATTTACACACACACATACACACACATACAAACACAAGCAAACACACACACACACACACACACACACACACACACACACACGATAGGTACTAATTTGCAAGCCTGTTTGAAGAAATATATTTTCTGAGACTCATAGAGATTTAGAAATGTTGTTTTAAGTTATCAGACACGGCTCAAATTTTTAGAATTCACATATCCAATCAACATTTATTCTAAAAATTCAAGTTGTCAAGTTCACGTGCATTCAACCATGTTTATTTGTGAATTAATATTGATGAATGACAGATAAAATTTAATCAAGATTGGGTGTGAATAATTAATCTGGGCTGGGTCAGTTTCAGGGGAAAGTTTTTTTTATGTTCAGTTTTCTGATATTTAGCAAAGAGAGGTCAGTCCCACAGCTGTGCTAAACAACATTTCTACCATCCTACTCAGATGCCTATAAGGCCTATTGTCAAATTTCAATGGTGTCCAACCAAGCTGAACAAGGTTTAAAGACCTAAATTCCTGTGAACACTGGTCTATTTATGGTTTTTCTAAACTTCAAGGAAATGTCTGACAAACTTCATTTCTTTGTGCTGGATAAATCAGCAAACATACTCAACAAGATGTATTACTTAAAATTCATTGCAGGCTTGTAAAGTTGCTGTACATTGTACTGGGACTTTTCAATATCAGATTAAATCGCATAATGAATCACCTCCAAGAATCCACTGAGTTCAGAATATAGGCTAATGAAATAAACAATGCAGGAAATAAAACATGTCATATTTTAATCTTTCTGCTAAGTGAAAATCTAGACATAACGTTTATAAAGTATGTTTTCCCTATGTTTTGTATGTATTGTAAACTTCTAGTCAGTCCCTTGTCTCTGTTGCCAAACAATCAAGTAAAATTCACTATACTTCACCTCCTTCAGATTTCAAGTTGATGTAGAGTCTGGGGTCAGCACCATATAAAGCCATAAAACTTGTGACTGTGAAAGTTTAAAGGATCCTAACCTAAAGGATATTTTCCTCATCAACTTTATGACAAATGTCATGGTCATTCTTTTTTTTTTTTTTTCGTTGACATTTTTTTTTTATCTAACTCTTCATTCGTGTATTTCAAACAACACTATTTGTACACTTGTATATTCACTCGAACATATATTTACATTTGCAGAAAACTATACTTTCATGCTCATTTCTTGATTTAACAAAAATTAGACTATGATAATGTTATGACAGATAAAGCAGTGACAACAAAAAGAGCTGAAAAATTCTTCACCTTCATGGAATTTAAAATTTTAATTGTTAAGGTGACCAATTCAATAAAATAAGTTCTTCAGTGAGTATACATGATGTGGCATTGGGAATATGGGTGACATATCTGGAAGAGTGTACAAGAGACATCTAAATCATAGCAAAGAGAATGTTTAAACAAAAATTGAGAACAAAGGCTGGAGACATGATATGGTTCAGTGTTTAAGCATTTGTGTTTCTTGCAGAAGCTGTAAACATTGTCATATACAAATATCTGTAAGTCCAGTTCCAGGACGATTTCATGCCTGCTTGTAAACATCACTCATTTACATTGTTCCCAAAGATAACATAGCATAAAGTAAATGAATCTAGAAATCAAGATCAAGGGGAAAGAGTGGATATACAGACAAAGAAATAATAAACTTTTATATAACTATTCAAGCTTTCAGCAATCATTCAAAAGTCATATACCTTGATTCTCCAATAAGAATTATGGCAGTGTTTATTTTCTGGATGAATATGCTGGAACAGAGAGCACGGTGACAATAGGTCTACAATCACATGTGTGTAAGTCTGCACTGATGTACTAGACTAAGAAAGTAGGTTGGTAAGAGAGAGAGAGAGAGCTTAATATGTCATGGTAGGATCTACCTGGCAGATATTGGAGACACTGATCTAGCTCTTGCCTGGGAACTGGCAAGGTTGCAGTCTGTAGAGAAAGTGTTATTTGGCAGGAAATATTGGCCATGCAGGAAGGTATGGAGAGTAAAGCACAGCTTCTCTCTTTTGTATCTATCCTAAGTGCATCTACAACTGGTTACTTCCTAATAAAAACCGGTGTGTACTGTTAAATATTTAACTTTCACTACAGTAACTTAAACATTTCAAGGATACATTATTCCAAATATTATGTTTAAAAAATATTAAGTGATTTAGGAAGTATTTGCATTATTAGCTCATGATAAAATCATAAAGGTATTAAATGCAAATAAAGCAGTTATTATGTATACTATTTATATAACTATGAGAAACAAATAGCAAGATATATAGAGGTTTTAATTATACAATAATAAACCCAAAAATATTGCTTCTTATTTTCTTTTACATAGATTTTTTTCTATTTATTCATTATCCTTCAGTCTCACTCTTAAGTATATTTTTCTATTTATTTAATATCCTTCTATCAGTAAATACTTAAAACTATTAGTAGGTGAGCAAAAGCATCATCTTCTTTCATATACAGATAGGGGTTTAAGTCTATAGACAATCCATTTCAGGCAAAAGTTTATTAAAATAGAACTTTAATCATCATGATTGCACAAACTGATAGCATCCATAACATAGTGGAGGCTGGTTTAAAGAGTCATTTTAAAGATATTCTCGGTCTATGCCAAAGTTACAAATAAAGATAGGTGAAGGAGAGACCGGGGCAGAAATAAAAATAAAGAGATACAAAGAGATACACTCACACACTCATGTAATATGTTGTGCCTGCATGCATGTGTGTATGTATGTATGTGTATGTATGTGTGTGTATGTGTGTGTGTGTGTGTGTGTGTGTGTGTGTGTGTAACATCTAACCATTGAGATCTTTCAGTCACTATTTTAAAAGGAAAGAAAAAAAATATGAGAAGTTTGATCAATTCAAAGAGCAGACAAGTACAATTATCCATTTAGAATTTAATCCATACCAAACATACAAGAAAAAGGCTTTTACATGTCATTTTTTATACAAAAGATTATCTTAGATTTTTGTTTCTTTAGAAATAATGCCAAAGTTAAGCTTGCTATTTGTAAATCTATTCTTATGTATCCATGAATGGAAAACTTTTGGCAAATATTTGATATACAGATAATATCTCAAAATTCATATGTTGTAAAAGTTGTTATTTCTTTCATGAATCAGTAAATACTTAAACTTCATTTACACTTATTTAATAGAGAATTATGTCAGTTTTGAAAATATTCCAGATACAGGTATAGGAATACTCATTGTGGCTTAATAGTATTAACAATATTATTTGTTTTGAGATCATAGACATGTATGAGATGCCAATTGTTTGCAACATTAGTGGAGCAATACTTCAATATAATCAACTTGTAAGTTAAATATAATTAAGATAAAATATATAAGCTATCACCTTTTTTTATGGAGTTGATGCCCAAAGATCTATTGACTTAAAACTCTGTTCATCTTTCAATAAATATGGATTTTGATAGTAAGTACCTATACAAACCCACAAACCTCTGCTAATAAGACTCAACTTTATAGCACAAAGTTTTCCAGAAAATTGTATTTTGCTTTAATTATATGCATTTTTAAAAGTTGTAACTTATCCAGAGGGGGGAAAATGTTGGGTTGCATATTCACTACCCAGCCTTGCATAATAAGAAAAATGTTAATTATATAACAGCATGTTCACATTTTTTACTGGCTGGCAAGTATTGGTCTTGGCTGCTATAACTTCTCCACTAGGTACGTGCATTTTACACATTAGTTATCAGCACAGAATTTGCCTTGTCTGGTTGTGCAGCCTACACATTCCAATGTTCCAGGAGTCATTTAAGCATATAATAAATTGAGTTTCAATGAGCTGGAACCTCCCGCTTCAGCCGATTTTTTCAGCAAATTATTCTTTAGCTGTAGTTTCTGCAGGAGATTTTCCCACTCCTGAAACGATGGCTATAATGGGCACATATTTTATATGCCAATTCTAAAATCATTTAATCGGCTAGTTATTATGCATTAAGTCAGTGATGAGCAGATTTAAAATAGGTTCAAGTCACTCTACGGATATGGCAAAGATCTTTAATAGACTGTGTTTTGGAATTAAAGCCTGCTATGACAAAAACAAGGCCAATATTTTGGGTCCTTTGCCAAAGTACATGAATAAATGCTGCTTCACCATGTATTCTGTGCTTTTCTATGTTTTGATGTTCCAACAAACATCACTGGAGTATGAGGGAACTCCTGATGTTTGAGGATCAGAGAACTTCAAACTCTAGCTTGTTTTAATCGCTTACATTTGCTCCCATTTATACTCAATATTCTTTAAGCCAAAGTAGATACAGGAGTGCTCAGTTGAACACTGAAGATTGAAGTTATACATCACTCCTTTTAAGTGCAATGTAGACTTTGTAGTGCCCTGATAAGCAATTTATGTACATATACATACATATATAAATATATATGTATATATATATTATGTCTATTAATAGATGTTGACAGCAAATATATCACTGTATACATATCACTAAGCCTGTGTAAACACAGATAGCTAACCTAATGGTAATTAAATTTGTTGGTCTATAGAGGTCATCACCCTCAAATGCCATAATTTTTTGGAAGTTATAATTTCTGAAATGCTTCTCAAATCTATCTGAATCAATATGAAATGGTAGGAAACTATTCACAACTAGAGATTCTCTAGTCATTATAAAACATATCACACAATGCCTTCTCCATTTTTTTTAACTAATTGTTCTTCTTTATCAATTCCAGTTCCTCTTTGGGTAGAACATAGGGATGGAAATCAGACAAACTGGAATGAATCTATCCTTCATATACTAAGGAATTTAAAAGTTTTGGACCATTTAATTAATTTCAAATTTCAGTGTGTTCAAATACAAAGTAATGATGAAACCAGTCTCTTTTGAGTGAATCTCCTCATTCACTTGTTTCCTCAAAGTAAATATATCAAGCTCATGCTCTGTGGCAGGTTATTCTGGAAGACTTGAGATATGTCCATAATCAAAGGGAAACTGTTGTTCACATAAATGTAAAAATTATGGTGGTTATTAAACAAAATAAGAGTACTATGGGACATTATGTGATGAATACTGAATACAGTGAAATGAAATTTAAGAGCCTATAGTTAGAATATGTTTCATGAAAAAAACATTTTAATAACAGAAAAAATATTTTAGAAAGAAAAAGAAATATAATTAGTTGATTTTGCGAAGATATGTACCTAGTCAAAAAACTAACTAAAATGTTCTTAAACAACTTTAAGACTAAATCTAATGAAATGAAATTACCTCTGTTGCTACCACTCATCACATGTTTACACCTATATTTTCTCAGCACATATATATGCTCATATCTAATGAGAAGCATTTGAACTCATAGCTGCTGAACTCTGCTGACCAAACTGCTCATCTATTTCTTTATAATTGGTTGGTGTGTGGTAAATCAGTTCTTACATTGATGTGCAGACTGGAACTCTGCACTATGTAACTCTCTTGTCTTGTTCTTAAGTCACAGCCATGAAAAACCTGCAGCCTCCTCAGTGCTAGTACAGATTTTAGTATTTCCCCTTATACCCAGCACAGGGATTATATTACTGTATATTCCTGTTTTGAGAAAAATAGTTTCAGTGAACAGAAAAATTCATTTCTATACTGTTTCAGACAAAGCAAGGTTGTACAGCATTGAGACTCTACATGCTTCAGTTCTGTGAGGACAGAAGAGGCAATATATACATTCTAAATTGTTAAAGAAAAAATACTTCCCTTCCATAGATAAGTGTTTATTTGTCAAAACCCAACCTCAAGAGAGTTTTATGAGCATATTAAAATGTTGGTAAAGGTGAAGTAGAAAGGTGCTGACAACATTTTTCTTACAGAAGTAATTTCTGGAATTTGGAAATTATGCATAACTATAAAAAACAAACATATTTGCTACAAAGTAAATGTATCAAATGTTGGAATATGCCACCACCCACTCACTTCAAAGTCAGCAGAATTTTAAAACAATTTGTTCTGAAGTTTCATCAAGCTATTAATGTTAAAAGGAATAGAAATATACAAGAAAATCCAGAAGAACACAAAATCATGCAAAAATTTAAATAAACTTAAGGTCAGCTAAAAGGAACTATATATAGACTCTCCTTTTTGAAAAAAATCTAACCAGCAGCAAAAATATAAGTCTAATAAAGAAAAATAAGTAGGTCTTGCTTCGGAGAAAACACTATAAGTCAGATTACATTGTAGGTGTAAGCGGTATTCCAATAATTTCTCAATAGCTCAAACAGACATTTTTCAAATTAGGTGTCATATGGATCTTGTTGAGCTTTGCTCTTGAAGTATTAAATAGTACCAGGGCAGAAAATGAAAAGTTTTGAAAAGCAAACACATGAGTCAGTTGTCTCTACTTTTAAGTTTTGCAAATTGATCTGTTGAAACCATGGGATGTTTCCACTTAGCATATATGTACTCAGTTCGTACTTACCTCTTTCTCCACCTACTCCTCGATGCCACACAAACTAAAGCTCACATTTATGCTCCTTTTGCCCTGAAAAAGTCATATACCACTTGTTTAATAATTCTTCAGCACTCATAAAATTTATTTGGTCTACATTGGGCTGTAAGAGGAATTAAAATTGTAATCTTAGCATATAACTGAGAAGGACTACAAATGAATAGCTGACCCCATTGACTACTTATTTTGTTAATGAACCAAGAAAAATTGGCCTGTGTGAGTAATGAGGAATATTAAATATCTTAGTTCACTGCTGCTTTTGTTTGGGAAACATGGTAATAAAAATTTTGATGTACTTTGTTTATAAATACATCCAAATAACTCAATCAATCTAAGGCCTAAATGGCATTGGGATGCTTTCAAATGATCCAGGAAGTACAATAAATGCTAGGTTTGAGAGTTAAATGGTCTGGAAGATTTTGGTGCATTTTAAAAGAATAGATAGACTCAATCCTGACTGTCATTATCTCTCAAACGTATCCTGAGTCAACATGACATATAATTTACAAGTTTTTAATATTTGCTTATATATTTTTTGAAAGGACCCCAGTCTTTTTTCAAATTTGCAAAATTCCAGGACTGGAATAATCTTCCTGATCATTTTTATCTTTGCTTTATCCCAGTTCTTCAAACAGAGAGCCTCTGGCACACAGTGGGAGTCAATAAAATTTGTTGATTACATAAAGGAATGAATGTGACAAAGGCTGTCAACTCAACAGGTTTCTCCTAGCAGGGAAAGGAAGTAGAGACACATGGGAGGCACTGAAAATGAAAGGAAGCCTAGTTATGTTTCGGTTTATTGTAATTTCTGCATCTCCTTGTTTCCTGATCATCATGGAGTCTGTTGGAATCCTGATAAGACTAATATTGAAGGGAAAACATGTGCAGATAGATTAAATCAAGTGACAAGATAAATCAAGCAAGTAAACCACAGGAAGGATGGCAGGGTGGGGGTATTGATAGACTGTTTCTATGGATTTATTCTTGCCACAGTCAGAGGAGGGAAATTCAGAAAGAAAATTCTAAAATCAGATGGTGCCATGGTTTGAAGGAGAATTGCCCCCATAGACTCATATATTTGAATACTTGCTCTTCAGTTGCTGAAACTATCTTGAGATGGATCAGAAAGTTTGGCCCGGTTGAAAGAGGTGTTTCATTTCATGTTTGCTTTAATTTTAAAGAACCCTAGTCAGGCCTAGCCACACTCCCACATCACACACATCTAGGCTTGTGGATCGTGTAGGAGTTCTCAGCCACTGTTCCAATGACTGCCTTTTGCCATGATTTTCACCAGAATGCTCATGGGCAGAATATCTGTAATCAACCCTCTCCACTTAAATGTTTTTTATGGTTTTTGGTTTTATTTGTTTTGATCTTTCCATTGTTTCCTTCATCATGGAAGGAATGGAATGCAATGGAAAAGTGACTAAAAGATGTGAGTATTTTTATGTACTGGATTAAGAATCTGTTTTATATGTGGGCTTATAACCGGGAAATAAATCTTAGTAACACACTGTGGTGACTGTTAGGATAAAGCATTTGACATTAGAAACACAACTGGAGTGTGATGCCTTAGAAAAAGTCTTTGTAAGTGGAGATTCCTAAAGTTAAAACTTCATCCATTTCAAGAAAATTACTAACATCTACCAGACATGTATTGTTTGCTTTATGTATTACTGGCATTGTGGATTTGAAGAACATGTTAGTCCCTCTGTGCCTGGGTTTCCTTTCCTATGTCTGTGAAATCAGGATACACATAGTTGCCACAGAAAAGTTTTCAGAGATCTTTAGGCAAAGTGACTCTTGTTAAATGATTTCATAAAGTGGTCCATGCAATGGTAATCCAGGCAACATGAAAGACCCACTATAAATTACTGTTCATGCTCTTTTTCTTCCTGCCAAGGTTCTCTTCTTCCTCCTTGATTTACTGCAACTATGGGAAGAAAAAGTTCCCCCAGCTAGGTTCCCTGCAGCTTCCTTAGGGTTGGAACTGGGACACTTGCATGTGAAATGTAGGGTGTTATGCACATGATGGTGAGCCTACAATAATTTGTTGTTGAAGAAAAAACAAAAAGCCATTGATACTGTTCAATCATCCATAGTTCAAGAGTCTAAGAAAATGTGAATGCTAACCTTATTGTCAACCAATGGTGACTGGAGGGACTATGTGACTTAATTCATTTTTAGTGTCATAAAAATCTTGTCTGAACAGAATGTAACCCTACTTCTGCCCCAGAGTTGGTTTTTAGGAACCACTTATTGGTTGAGTGGCTGTTGCTGTGAGATGTTGCTGTGGCACTTAGACATAGTTTCAGGAGAATTACACACATTGCCATGGTCTAAGAGAGGAAATGCCTAGAAGGTATTCTCTATCACACACACAAAAAAATGTTCATTTTGACATGTCTGTCACCAAAAGAAATGCAAAACAATGCTGAAAAATTGCTTCCAGTATTCATAACCAAAAAGCTGCTCATTCAATTTTCTGTCGTGGCATGTTCTGGAGCGGTGCATAAAACATTTAACATTGTTTTACGTGGGGTTTATTAGTACTTGCTAAGTCATTTATTCTCATACTTGTAATCTTGCCTTAAGCATTACACTTTCTGTAAGGTACTAAAGTGACTTGGATTGCAACCAACCAATTTTTGTGGTAATTAGTCAGCAGAATCTATAATAAATTGGTGAGTAACCTTGATATTAAAAAAATTGTGCAGGAATCTAAATATTTATCTAAGAACATTTCTATCATCTGTCCATACTCACAGAACTTGAGGGAATCAAGATACCTCATGCACATAAAAATTAATAGTATTTATAATAATGATAAACCTTAAGATTTTTTTTGTTATTACTCAGAAGAAAAGTTCCAGATATATACCCTGGTAAAAAGCATATCTGGAAAAGAGTGAGAAAAATTAGAAAGGGATTGATATTGTGAATAATAAAAATGGCATTCTTTCCTAAGATTTTCTAAGAGGCCACCTATAATTTAAAACAATGATGCCTTTATTTGTGGAATTAAAAAAGAATATGGAACAGATATGATGCTAATTCGTTGTATATATGTCTGACATTCTTTAAAGGTAGATGTTAACAGAATCCCGTACTGCTCCTAAAGGATGGTCAGAAATTGAAGATATTAGAGGTAAAGATTTCAAATAAAACATTCAACATGAAGGGCAGGATGGAAACTCATAAAGCACAAATCAAAATAAATGGAATCAAGCTTCAGATAGCCTCCAGACTGCCAGATATCTAAGTCAGAAAACCTTTCTTACTGCAATTCAAGCTTTTCAAAGATGCTTCAAGTGTTGTGGCTATGTGTTAGAATTATAAGTCAATGCTGTCCATGTACCTCACTTTCCATCATAAGCAGGGCAGAGTTAGCCTTTTCTGTCTCTTGGTTGTATGATGAAGAACATAAATTGCAAAAAGAAAAGTGACCAACTCATGCTATCTCAATTAATTTTAGCAGTTGCACAGGAAATGAGGTCATTAAAGCATGTGCAAAATGCAGAACTTTGATAGGATACATATGGTGGCTTAAATCCTTTGCCTGTCATTTACAGGAATTTCCATGCTAGTGAACAGCGAAAAGCATCTTGTTGGGGTAGACCACAGTGGCCTTCCCTAACTAGTACCAGGTACTATTTGCACACATTGAAATAGAACGACTCAAGACTCAATATACCGTGCGTTTGTGAGGATTTCACTTTAGATACAGTAATCAGTTGCTTGAGGAGAAAAGTTACACATTAATCATTGTTTCTCTGATGGATTCAGTTTACAGAGATGGTAGGGTCTTAGTTTAAACTGATAATGAAGGTGACTGAATTATCATGGCAAGAAAAAGCTAAAAGTAATCTCCCCTAAGAGTTAGCCACATAGGTAATAATTTTACACCTAAAGTATAGCCTTGAGAAGTCAGCAAAATCAGTAATGACATATGCCTGTCCTAATGTCAAAGAGGACAAATACTACAATGCTTTCCTGTAGAGGACACTAAATAGAGTCCAGGGTATATAGCCATCAGTCTCATATAAACACACATTGTGAAAGAGTTGGTCATTGAGGGTAATAGAAAAAATGCAGGAAGCATCTGACATGAGAACTAAAGTGAGAAAGACAGTAAGTGCTAAAGCTTAGCTTGGATTTTTTTTAAAAAAAGAGAGACTTATGATCCATAGGATTCAATAGAGATTCAAAGTACAAGAGCAGGCCAAAAACTGTATACACATCCAATTTGACCACTTTAAAGCACAAGATCCTTCCTTTTCTGTGAACTGGATTGATCAGAACATTGATAAGGAAAGTGTGGCTTTTCTTCTAAAAAATGGCTGGATGATTCTGAAATGTTATCCCTAAAATGTCCTAGTAGATCCTGCTCTGCAGATTGGGACCACATAGAAGACATTTGCTTACATAATCCTCCCTTGACTGCCACTGAAGTTTATGTCCAAATGTGATCCTAATGTTTGATGGAAAAAATTGGAAAATGATCAGTATTTAAAATTTATGCCCTACCATTTCATGACAATATGTGGCCATGAATAGAATATTGCTACACAATTACTCAGCAAACAAGATGCAGTTAGGATGATTTGGAATTACTTTTCTTCTAACTTGGGAATAACTGACCTAAATTTGCCTTGTTCTACATTGAAAACAAATCCACTTCTGTTCTTAAAATATATTGGATGAGATTCATATACAAATCAATTATTGTTTTCTATGGATTTTTCACAAACATTTCCTTAAAATAATGTTTAACACAAAATTTGTTTGTGAGCTATGGATAACTGTATCATTTAAATATCAGAATAGGGCAGCTGGGACCCTAATCACTAGCCTTCTTTCATAGAATAGTCCAGTCAGGACATGGGCCAAGAGAAACAAAATAAACCACAGTAGCAAGAATCTATTTTTAATCTTTAAGGTGATGGCACTAGAAAAAAGTGCTTTCTTTTATAAATTCACATTAAGCAAGGAAATAGTCTCTCACATCTTAAAATCCAGCTAAGTATCTGTAGTATAGGAATTACAAGCATTAAAAATGATGTTTTAGTCCAGTAGCAAAAACTGCACATTTCTTTATTGAGCAAAGAATATCATATTAAAAGCTTAATACAAGATTTATCTAAATTTACATTTCATGTAAATATTGATAGTCCTATCAGAAGGTCAGTGTGAGAGCTATGGAGAAAGTGAACTTTATCTAAGGCAAAAGTGTGAAGGTGTATCTCAGGAAGGATTAGTAATTGTCACTGGGATTCTAGCTTTATCAACTCTGAAGACTTCTGCCATGAGCATCTATTTACCTTAATTTTATCAATTCTAAAATTCATACACTATGGAGAAGTCATTCCTCATGGTATTAGTGTAAGGATGAATTAAGATCATGAAAGTGGTCTCTATAATATTAAAAAGTAGCCAATAATATTTAGTTATAAATTTCATTATGTAAGTGGGTTTCAGGGATATATGTATATTAATCTTCAAAAGAGTCAAACTAGTGTTAATACATGAGCGAATTAAGAGAGCCATCATTAATATGCCCATTTGCATTTACCTGCTTGTCAAGGACTTGCTTACTAAATAAGATAACCCATTTATCAGACCTCTCTAATTAATAACAACATAGTTCCTCTCTCAGCTCATTCATCAGATATATAACATTAGTGGCAAAATGGCACTACATGACATAAAATTACAACATTAATAGTCACTGAATAAATAAAACCCGAAGCAAAAGTCTTTCCTGGTGCCAAGAAGAGAAAAGCAGAGATGGGGATTGATATTTCAGAATTGTGGGCAGAACAGTAAATCATACAGCATTGCAAAGGGCTGGAGAGGATTCCTTTCCAAAATGAAAACATGAAATATTGGTGGGGACACACAGTTCTGCTATTTCATTGTGAATGACACAGTGCGTCTAATAAAGAAGCTGATTTATTGAAAACCTTATCACATTTTAAAGTGAGGTGTTTACACTCATTCTCTTTACCCTGTAGAGAACGTACACTGTTGTGCCAAAGAAGGATGGATCTTTATTGAAGCAAAAATCAATTTCTTCTCTATAGACAGTAGGAAACTCAGCTTCCTAAACTAAGTGCAGTTTTCAACATATGCAGTATTGACAGCTCAGGTTCATGTTGAAAAAATAAATCAGTTTTCATAACTCATGATCATAGTCACTTGAGTAATTTATAATTGTGGGATCTCTTGTTGCATACTGTGTCTCTGCTTAGCTCATAACAGACAGTTAGCTCTGCTCTTACAGAGAGTCATGGTGTACTCAACAGAAAGAGGCAGGATGTAGTGGTGAGAAGAAATGCCCCTACTTCTCACTGTTTGTGCCTTCAGCTAAAGAGCTCCTGATGTCTTGGCTTAGGTGTCTGATTTTTATAGACTCTAAAAAATCTAATCCAGCACATTTTTTATTATTAATGATTCTGAGAATATAGTAAATATTTTTACTATAAACAATACTATAAAACAATAGTATAAAAATTAGTTTTCATCATTTTTACCTGGAGGCCAAACATTCATTGTCCTCCTTGAAGTCATTTTTTCCTTTCCCCTTTTCCCTTTCAAACATGAATCGAAAGAAATATATTTGAATTTTGCTGACAGTATGATTAATTTTGAAAACAATGATCCAAGGAGAATTAAATATCTAAAGCTTTCTATTTTAAATATTCATTTACTTATTTATTGATAAGCATCTTATGTTAATTCCCATGAAAGAATGATATATAACAACTGAAATATAAACAAATGATGGCCCTCATTGATGGCCAAATGAGGGGAAAAACTGTGACATCTTTTTCTAATTGATCTTGAGAATCATCACAACTGAATGGATTTACTTAAAATATAGAGGTGTAGGACATGGGCACAGGGGAAATCTTCCTGAATAGAAACCAATAGCTTACGCTCTAAGATCAAGAATTGACAAATGGGACCTCATAAAACTACAAAGTTTCTGTAAGGCAAAGGACACTGTCAAAAGGACAAAACATCAACCAACAGATTGGGAAAAGATCTTCACCAACCCTAAATCTGACAGAGGGCTAATATCTAATATATACAAAGAACTCAAGAGGGTAGAACCCAGAGAACCAAATAACCCCATTAAAAAGTGGGGTATGGAGCTAAACAAAGAATTTTCACATGAAGAACTTCAGAGGGCTGAGAAACACCTTAAGAAATGTTCAACATCATTAATCATTAGGGAAATGCAAATCAAAACAACCCTGAGATTTCACCTCACACCAATCAGAATGGCTAAGGTCAAAAACTCAGGAGACAGCAGGTGTTGGTGAGGATGTGGAGAAAGAGGAACACTCCTCCACAGCTGGTGACATTGCAAGATGGTGCAACCACTTTGGAAATCAGTCTGGTGGTTCCTCAGAAAACTGGGCATGACACTTCCTGAGGAACCTGTTATACCACTCCTGGGCATATACCCAGAGGATTCTTCAGCATGCAATAAGGACACATGCTCCACTATGTTCATAGCAGCCCTATTTGTAGTAGCCAGAAGCTGGAAAGAATCCAGGTGTCCTTCAACGGAGGAATGGATACCAAAAATGTGGTATATTTACACAATGGAGTATTATTCAGCCATTAGAAACAATGAATTCATGAAATTCTTAGACAAATGAATGGAGCTGGAGAACATCATACGAAGTGAGGTAACCCAGACTCAAAAGATTAATCATGGTATGCACTCACTGATAAATGGATATTAGCCTAGAAACTTTGAATACCCAAGACATAATCAACATATTAAATGGTGTCCAAAAAGAATGGAGGAGTGGCCCCTGGTTCTGGAAAGACTCAGTGCAAGACTATAGGAGAATTCCAGAACAGGGAAGCAGGAAGGGGTAGATGGAGGAACAGGGGGAGGGAAGAGGGCTTATGAGACTTGTGGGGAGTGGGGACCCAGAAAAGGGGAAATCATCTGAAATGTAAATAAAGAATATATCAATAAAAAATAAAATAAAAATATATAGAAATGTTATGCCTCAGTTGCTTCTGTGTTTGTGATGCAATAAGTAAGATAACTTGTTATTTTAACTCGTGCTTTTAGAGTTTCAGGACACACTATTTGGCCTCATTGTTTTGTCCTGTAGAGAAGGACAACTTAGGCAGGGGACTTGCAATGAGGCAAATCTGCTTGGCTCATGAAAACTAAAAAGGAAAGGATGAGTAACTGTGTTACAGTATCCCCTTGAAGAGATAGCTAACAGATCCTAAAGCTTCTCTCACATCCTATTGGCATCAGAGGCTGGTGATCAGGCCTATGGTTAGTTTAAAGATATAAATCATACAGCATTCAAAACAAAACATGTATGTTGCGATTTCAGAGCTGTCTTAGCAGTTAAGGGCACTGACTGTTCTGCAGAGGACATGGGTTTGATTCCCAGCATGCATGTGGTAGCTCAGAACCATCTGTAATTCCAGCTCAGGGGGTGCTATGCCTTTTTCTGTCCTCGGATGGTAATAGGCATTCATATAGTTCACAGACACACATGCAGACAAAGTACTAATAAATCATGTATATCAATCCAAGAATTCAAATATTTCTAACTATGCTAGTGGTTTAGAATCAAATGATATCAATTAATAGATATGATAAATATATGTGAGGAACCACCAAGTTAAAAGGGTCACCAATATAAATATTTTACTGTCTTGTGTATTTTATTGGTTATTTTATTTATTTTCATTTTAAATGTCCCCCTTCTAGGTCTCCCCTAAACAAACTTCCACAGCATCCCCCTCCCTTCCTCCTCTATGAGCATGATCGCCTAACCACTCACTTCCACCTTACCCCTCTGTCAACCTCCTAAGCTGGAACATCAAGCCTCCACAGGGCCAAGGGCCTCCCCTCCCCCACATAAGGCAAACCTCTGCTGCATATGTAGCTGGAGACATGGACCAATCCATGTATACTCTTCTGGTGGTGGTTTAGTCCCTGGGAGCTCGGGGCGGGGGGCAGGTCTGGTTAGATGATATTGTCATTCTTCCTATGGGGCTACAGTCCCTTTCATCCCCTTCAGTCCTTTCCCCTAACTCTTCTATTGGGGTCGCTGGGCTCATGCCAATTGCTGGTTTTGAGTATCAGCCTCTGTATTAGTCAGGTCCTGGCAGAGCCTCTAAAAGGACAGCTATAACCAGACTCCTGTCAGCAAGCAGTTCTTTGCATCAGCAATAGTGATAGGGTTTGGTGTCTGCAGATAGGAGGGATCCCAACAAGGGTTGGTCTGTGGATGGCCTTTACTTCAGCCTCTGCTCCATTTTTTGTCCCCCTATTTCCTTTAGACAGGCACAGTTTTGAGTTAAAAATTTGTAGAAGAGTGGTTGGCACCATCCCTCAACTGGGAACCATGCCTATCTACTGGAAGTGGTCTCTTCAGGTTCTATCTTCCCTCTGTATGTTATTTCAGGTAATGTCATGCTCCTTGGGTCCTGGGAACCTCTAGTTTCCCCAGTGTCTGAGATTTTCTACTGGTTCTTCTGTTCCCAGCCCCACCACCCCCGGTCTACATATTTGTATTCATTTTCTCTGTACTTCTCTCCTGTCTCTTCCATACCTGATCCTGCTCCCTTTTCTCCCTCTCCTTCTCCTCTCTTCCTCTCAGGTCCTCCCCTCCCATGATTATTATTGCTTCTCCCTTCTAATTAAGACTGAAGCAGCCACACTTTGGACATCCTTCTCTCTAAGCTTCATATGGTCTATGAGTTGTATCATGGGTATTCTGTGCTTTGGGGTTAATATCCACTTGACAGTGAGTGCATACCATGTGATTTTTAGCTTTGATTTTAGTGAATAGCTATCACCCATATTACTGATTTTAAGTCTTTTAGCATCAAGACCCTTACAAAATGGTGTCATAGAAATATCAGATGCAAAGGTCTATTTTCACACTAAAGCCCAGTAGATAGGTGTCAGGCTTGGCTATAACACTAATTACCTTATTCCTAAAAATTTTTGTCAGTGCTCAGCATTCAGCATATCTTCTTTATCTCTGTCTCTTCAGTTTGCCCAGAGCTCTCTGGGATGTGGAGTGCTTTGCTGATCACATCACCTTGCTATGTTTATTTGTTATAATGTCATACTTTCCATCCCTTTTAACATTTTCCTTGCATAATTAGCTGTGAAAGACTGATAATTTGTTTAAAGAGAAAATAGAAGGGAAATAAAACCATAATAAATAATAACAATGTTTCATGTTAATTAAACATCTGATGATGTTGAACTTTTGTGAAGTATAAACACCTTTATTATTTATTATTGCTTCAACATTCAGAAGATCAAAAAGAGGATATGATGCTTCATTTATAAGTTAAAAATGTATAAAATTAGCCTACTGCCCATTCCTAATCTTCTGGGAAAACTTAACTTTCATAAGCTTCGGGTATAAGGGGAATTATTGAAGGCTTTATGATTTTAATCCTGAAGTGGATCACCAGAAGGTTCAACACAGCAGGCTTTTATTCAGATTTCTTTTTAGGACAATGGTTCTTTCATAAGTGTGGCAATTTAAAATGACTCAGGTATTATGTTCACATGTTCAGTACAGAAAATCGAGTCTTGAAAGCATCTAATAAGGAAGTAACACCAGAGCCTTAAGTATCCCCTTCTAATGAAAACATCCTCTTTCCTCCCGTGTTTGAGCTTTTTATCCTCTTGACATCCACAGAAACCTTTATAGCACAAGCTCATGTGACTTTAATATAAATGGTAAGTTTATATAACACCACCAAACTGCTGTTCCCACTTGTCCAGATGGTTTTGCATATGAATTTTATAAAGTATTTGTGCAGCTTTGAGTAAATGCTAGACTAGCCAAACTGCATTTGCTTTAGCTTCATTCCTCATTCGCGAGTGACATAAAAGTCATCCTATATTTCCAAATACACAGTAAAGACTGACAAACTAAAATAATTTACTATCTAACATGAATCTTTATAGTGAACAATGTCTCTATACTTCTTGATTGCATAAGCAATATAAGATTTTTCAGTGTATGTATTTGAAATATTTTATGTAAATAAAGCAAATATCAGATATAGTATTATTCATAATTGCATTTAATGCAATCCAGTTCACAGGATCATAACATTAGCATGACCCTAAATAAATCTTAATAGCTCATGAACATAAAGTTCTCACATTAATATTATATATTTTCTTCTAGTTATTAATTTATTCTATTTTACTTCAAGTTTGGATTTTATTTTTGTTCAAGTGCTATACATTTAATATCATGAACTAATTTCGACCATACTTTCCCCTAGAGTATATGGAATAGCAAACATTTTGGCAACCATATGCACTAGAAAAAATCTTTTGAAAGCTGTGAACTTTAGTCTTGGAAAACACCATGCACTATGCACACATTCACACATGCATACTTATCCAGGCTCAGTCACAAAAAACATGTAAACATATGTGCACACATTAGTTTTGAAACACACATAGATTACAGGTCAACTACTTCTCCCCAAGAAGGCTAATATGCCTAAATACTATATGTGTGCACAGTTAAGAATTAATCTCTTCGTCTCTGCTTTAATTTGCTACATATATTTGACTACAGTTTATTTCTCTAGAAATGTTAAATGTTAATGGAAGAAGGCGGTGAAGCAGATCATGTCTGTGAGTGCATCACTAGTGCCATCCGTTGGGATGAAACTGATGACAAGTTTGATGTGCGATGGCTTGGCAACTTTTCTCAATACCTTCAACAACTGAGAATACACAATTATTATTTCCATACCTCTATAAACCTTTTTATTCATATCCATCTTTTTTTCGCAGGTATATTCAGAAGAAGATCTAACACCCGAAGTTGACGGCTTCTTATTAATATATGTCCTCAGGTTAAAGATAATTGTACTTGCTATTGACTGAGCCACGGCACATCAGCCTGAGGAAAAGAATCCCACTGCTGATTTAATGACACACTCTTGTCTGTTCTTGATTAAATAGCTTGCTTAGAATTTTCAGTCAGTTCACTCAGAAAGTTTCATTACTTTTTGGTGCAATCAAGGACTTTTAGGTTATATTGCACCAAACATTTTATTAAAAAGTATATGCAGATTCAAAATGGAAATTTCCTTAAAAGTCTAAATAATTAATTTGTAAAGATTATTTGTTTTCAGAAAAATCAGTGATGTTATCTGGGTTTATAATCAGCTATTTTCTGTGAACTTTTCTGGGGACCTGTTGAAAGAGGCTCTAATAAGGAAGCAAGAATGTGCCATCTGGGGTCATGGGTTTCCAAGGTTCATAATTTGTTTCTATCATCTCCTATCTGTGAGAATTTAACACAGAAAATTTTACTTTTCTATGCTGTTCCCCTAGTGCGTAAACTGAGACAGTAGTTTCAACCCACCATATATCCACTTCACAGGGTTATTTTGTAAGTTCAACTGTGAATTTATTTAGTTACATTAACTAACGTGCTAAGAAATGTAGAGGCAGGGAATAGATTCTATACAAGTGTTCACTAGTAGAACTGGCCATGACTTATTTTGCTTTCTTTAATTAAAATATGTTAGAAGTAACTTTTAATATGAATGTGTAATCTTTAAAAAGGCAATTCTAATAATTTTATCCAGGATTCTTGATGCTCATGTTATATAGTTGAATAGCTACAGACATATTTATTTCTAATCCCATAAAATATATGTTAGAATATATTTTCCTTTTGTAACTTTCTATATTATGTAAGACTTCTGATGTCATTATTATCAATAAGAAATGACAATAAACATGCATTTTACGTAATACAATTAGTTACTTTATTTTATCTTTGACCTGTTAACATGTGGATTCTTTATAATTTCTCTAAACTTGAAATCCAATTTCTAGTATTTTCCTCCATGTATCATTAGTTCCTTGTTCTCGTAACTGATAAGTTTGACATGCCCTATTTAAATTTATGGAGGGATTTCTATATTTTTCTAACACATAATATAATGCTGACATATAAAAATGCCACATTGGTCTCTATCTACAAAAATTGGTTTGCTTTGTAGAAAAATACAGAATTGCTTTCAATGGTTTCAAATAAATTACTACAGAAAATTTAAAAGTATATTAATGACACAGAGATGTCTTATAAAATAGATTTTCATTAGATAAGCCACAGTGTTCACATATCTCGAGGGTCCATGAGTTGCTGTTGTCTTCCCCATAGTGCAGAACTATTTGTATTCCAACCACAATGAGGCAATAAAGTGTTCAGTGGTTTCACCACAATGTCATCTACCTCAGTAATGTTAACAAAAGGAAGGAGAATAATATATCTGCTTCAGGATAAATGATAGTTCTTAAGGTGTATTTTGTTGAACACTTCTGTATTACTCACTTCTAAAGGTATACTGAACACAATTAATTTTCATGTTTAACCTACAGTGGAATTCCCGGTTTGCATTTTAAAATGCAAATTAAATGCATCATACATTGTGCAAATGTAGTTATCTACAAATAGTATGATGCTAAATAGTGGGTCATACATGACCCACCTGCATATTCTTTTTCTATACGAGAGCACATGGTTGATCGAAATTAAATGAGAAAGAATTATGTAAGTTAGTAATTTTATCAAGTATAACAATGATTAGGTTTCAATTCTCAAGCATATGTTTTCCTGTTTTTGTTTTTTATTGCCTCTGTCTTCATTGTTAAAATAAATAAGTTTGAGTTGCCATAAATGCACTCTCTGAAGAAACTGTTGTGCTTAGCATAGTTATACTGCAATCTTCGACAGAAAGAAATTCTCATTTTAATAAATCAAGCTTGACAAAACCATATTTAAGCTAGGCACTTACCTGTGAGCATATTTTTGACTTTTCTTGTATAAAATATTTCTCTTTGGTAAACTGCTATAATATGCTTATATATGCACTGATAAGCTATGCATTCAAAATCTGCTAAATTTATGTTTGGGGAAATATCAACAGACATTTTATAAATTTTATATCTTACCTTGAGGAAAAAAATACAGAAAGAAAGAAAGAAATGATTCTTTGATTTTTACAAATCATCAAAGAACAAGTTATCAAAGATCAATCTATAACTTAGCTCTGGGGCTGCAACAATGGCTAAATATACTCCCACCTCTTCCAGAGGGCCACAGCGTTCTTTTCAATATTCACATCAGGGGAGCTCACAACTACTTGAAACTTCAGCTGCATGGGATCTTCTGGCGTCTACAGGCAAGGCACATGTGTGGCATATTCTCACATAAATGCTCACTAATATACATTTTTTATAGATAATCATGTTAGCATTCTAGGTAGATTGAGAGCAGTTCAGCAATTATTTAGAAAGCAATTCTTATATAATTTTTCTTGCTTTATATTATTTAATCAAGAAAACATTTCACAGATTTTTTTTACAGAAGAAAATTTTGCTGAAAATTAAATCCTTCCACCCCCACTTCTTTCTAGGTCATCTGGGAGAATCTAAGAAACTATTTGTTGAAATATTTGTCATGAAAAATGTGTGTACTTGAAAGTTTAAACTATGTTTACCATAATAGGATGATTTTATTCACAAACAATTTGGATAATTAATTCACTATGACATCTCTGATCCAGATTTAATTAACTCAACCTGTATAAAGATACTGTGATTTTTTTAATTAGGAGCACAGCTAATGGTGTATTTCCTCTTTTAAATAAATATTAGCAAATTATAGTAAGCTTAAATAATTTTAAAGTGCAATGTTTATTCCTAATTTGTCACTATAGCTAAAATGTTGATCTGCTCTAAGCATGTGATAAAATTGATTAAAAGGCAAACAAAATCTTGATCATCATAATATACATATGGTGTCGGGGTGATAGAATCATAACACTTAATTTTATAATGGTCATTCTTTCTAATATCATTCAGTTGTGGTCAATGAATTAAAAGAGAATCACTAATCATTTTCCCTATTTCTCTTTCCTACTATCTTTTTTTCTCTTCTCCCTCTTTCCTTTAGTCTCACTACCACAGGTTTATACTCCCTGATTTCCTTGACAGCTTATTTTCAACATTATAATTGGTGCCAATATGATAGTTCAGTATGTTTTAGTGGCTACTATGTGACTCCAGGGGAATGAGTTTGATCCTTGGAACCCATGTCAAAGTGAAGTTGAGAACTGACTTCACAACATTGGCCTCCTTCCCCCACACAGGATCTCTGGGAACATGCAAAAAAAAAAAAAACCAGACACACATAACACACATACACACATCTATAACAATAATAATAACAACAACAACAACAATAATAATAATAATAATAATAATCAAGACATAAAAGATTAATTCATGGACTCAGGTAGGTGAGATTGATTTTCATCAGTTAAAAGATGTTTACCGATAAGCCTGAAAACCTTAGTTTAATTCCCAGAACCCATGTAATAAAAAAAAAAAGAAAACACTTCTCTAAGTTATCTTCTGAGGTACACCCGTGTATCATGACATGAGTGTAAGTATACTCTCTCTCACATACTACCCACCTAAATAAATAAGGGGAATAAACACATGGGCTCATTCTGGCAACAATATGGATCCACCTTACATTTGCTATTGTTTAGATCTATTTATTAACAAGGAAATCTCTCCATGACACCAGAAAGTACATTCTTTTGAATTAATGTAAGAACTAATACTATGCATAGTTCAGCAAAATTCTGTTTATAATGGAGGCACAAAAGATAACAGTCAGCTATCAATTGATTATTACCAGATCAGTATTATATTCTACAGCTAGATATATAGAGTGTACAACAGCAGTAGATTTTCACAGTAGAAACTGTATTATAGAGATCTTGTTGGTCAACATGCTGAATATATTTTAAAAAATAGTATGGGAATTCACTGATTGCTCTCATTCAAAAACTCATTAATAAAGTCAGCATTAATATAAGGCCAAGATGCTTAAATCCTTTTATGTAGGAAGACTCATCTGTAGACCCTGGTTTTATTCATGTTTATTCATATTTGTATTGCAAACACATCCCTGATGATTTGAGACTTTGGGCTGTTGACACTTTACTTACTAGGTTTAAGTTCAGTGTTGATGCTCATTACCAAAGCCATCAAATATCATAGGTGTAAGACAACAAGTTAATTATCATATATATGGAGAGTTAAAGCTTGCTGTACTTGGAAATTAATAATCAACTTTTTAACTGATTATTTCTTCATGCAGTTTTACAAAGAGTAGAGGTGAGTGTGTTAATTTAACAGTTGCACAGACTTTTGATAAAGTACTTGCGATTCTCAGAAATAATCTCAGAAAATCCTTATCCTAAGATTTGGATCAAAGATGAAGACTTGCTGTGTTTGATAGCAATTTAATGATTAATAACTTCTAGTCCCTGAATGCCAAGAGTTGTTGTTCACCTTCACCACATTTCCTTCAGGTTCTCATCTAGAATGTATCCTCAGTATAACATTAGGTGCCTAAAGAGAGGGGCAAGGTATGTCATTGATCTCTATAATGGTCTACTACATAGCTGCTGTCAGGGATCAGTTTTTCTCAGCATCTTCATGAGATCTAACCTGAAAGAATGAAACAGGGCTTTTTAATGTAGGGACAGTAAGGTGGCATTCATTAATGCTTTTATCCTTGTTAACATTAGCACCACACTGAACAGAGTCCTGCCAGTGGAATGGAAACGTTGTTAGAGACAGGCATTCCCACCCACCTCTCTCTCTCTCTCTCTCTCTCTCTCTCTATATATATATATATATATATATATATATATGTGTGTGTGTGTGTGTGTGTGTGTGTGTGTGTGTGTGTGTGTGTGTGTGTAATTTTCATAAATATTTTAATACACATAAGACTAGAATAAAGGTATATGAAATAATACTTAAACAACTTTAATTTAAAATGTTACATGACATTGGGTCATTGAGTGACCACTATGGAAAAAATGTAATTTAATAAATTGAATCTCTTATCCTGTGGGGAACCTGAAAAAATTATAATTAGGAGGATTAAAAGTTAATTTTTAAAAGTAAGGTTATAAGTGATAATAATGTAATTATTAACTAAAATGGAATGAACACAATTTTTCCTTTCATTTTGTTCTGCATTAACCTTGTCCTAACACTACTGGAATTAGAATAGGGCTCAAGTAAAGCTAGAAAAAGATATGATGGTGTTGTTCTTTATCCATGGATCAGTCTCGGTCATGCAGCATCTGTCAAAAATCTATAGGCCAATGATGTTAAAATGCATCCCTCAGAAAGTGCTAGATTTTCGTTGTTTGATTCCTCATCAGTTCTGAACTGATACTTCAGAAACTGAACACATTACTGGAAAACATCAAATATACAGACAGCATACCAATGTCAGTTTGCTGAACACATTCTGAATGGTCATTCTTGAGCAAGTTTGAAAAAGGCATACAAATAATATAAGAAATTTTACTAATGAATGTTGAGTATCCCAGCATCTATAAGGAGCAAACTTAAAAAGCTGTAACAACTTTTTACAAATCTTGACAACTGATTGTCTATAACTGAAAACAAAGAACAAATTGGTATTCACAGATGCAAACCCTGTATCTCACAGCACAGCACAACACTGAACTACTCATATCATGTGACTTCCAAGAGGCAGGCATGCTTTCATCTGTGCTCTAACTAGGCAGAATGATCATGAGAAGGATAAAAGAGTTCTCAGAATTTGAATACAGAGTTTGGACAATTCATCAGAACCCCTGGGGGGTTTTCCATTCCTTGCTCCTCTGGCCACTGAAGATAGCAGACTCTTTCCCCATGAGATGATTGAGTTCTGTCAGGGAGCCAGCACTTCAACACCAGTGGCACACACCAAGTTTAATAATAAAATAAATTATATTTGGAGGAAACTTTAACATTTGAAGAATGTTATTAGGAAGTTTAAAAGCAAGCCAATGCTAATGGAGGATTAGTTTAAATCAATTCTTAATAAGCAACAATAAATTATCAAGGATTCCTTCTCTTAAAACCTTCCCTAATTCAACTGTTCAACCTACGCCAATGTTTTTTGTTTGTTTAAATTTGAAGTTTTGAAATTATGTAACACAACACACACACATGCACATATACATGTATACTGAGATATAATATACATGTATAATGTATGACTGGATCCTGACAGTCAAACATTGGCCTGAGCTTGGGGACCCCAATGGAGAAGTTAGGGCAAGGACTGTAGGAGCTGAAGGGGGTTACAACAGCATAGGAAGAACAGTATTCACCAACCAGACCCCCCCAAACCACCACAGACTAAACCACCAACTAAAGAATACACATGAGGGCACCCATGACTCCAGTTGGATATGTAGCAGAGGATTGCCTTAGTGGACATAACTGAGAAGGAAGCCCCTTGGTCCTATGGAGGCTCATTGACCCAGTGTAGGGGAATGCTAGGGTACTGAGGCAGGAATGGGTGGGCAGGTAGGGGAGCATCCTCACAGAGGCAGGGGGAGTAGGGAGGGGATGGGGGATTGTGGAGGGGAAAACTGGGAAGGAGGATAACATTTGAAATGTAAATTAATAAAATAACCAATAAAAATGGAAAAAAGATAAAGCAAAATCTATCAGAATTGAATAAAACTAAAAGAAGGAAAAGAACCCAAGAAAAGGTACAAGAAACAGATACTGACTCAAGTACCCATGTTTTCACATATTCAGGAAATATATAAAATCACTAAACTGGAATCAAATATATCCCAAAAGAATTTGTAGGATGAAAAGAGAGAAGAAAAACCATATACAGTTTTTAGTTGATTCTATTTAATTAATTTAATGGATAATGTTAATTTAATTAATAATATAACAAAATAAGGTCAATATTATGGAAAAATACGGCATGACATTGTCAGTTTTTTTTAAGATGAGTTCTAGAGCTCCAATTCAGGGTCTCATGCTTTTCATGCAAGCACTTTATCGACTGAGCTTTTTCCCAGACCCAATGTATTTGCTTCTGATAATATTCTAATCACTGAGAAAGCAGCACGAAATATAAATGTGAAATACAAAACACAATACAAGACCTTAGAGTTTATAATAATACAGTACTTCTTGTAGTGTCAGGAGAGGGCTTGTCCTCACAATCTCAATAAAGGTGTTTAAACAGATTCATCTCTCAAATTAATAGTAATTGTGTCCATAAAAGCACTGTATTGGAGTGATGGTGTATACTGTAAATCATAGTACCTGAGATATAGAGGTAGGAGGATCATGAGTTCAAGGTCAATATGCTGCTTATAGAGTTGGATACCAATCTGATCTATAGGAGACTGTATCTCACATACATAACAAATGTGAAAACCAGGTTTCTTACCAATTGACTGTAGGATGCATTGTATTGGTACCTATTTACAATGCAGAACACCCTACCACATAAAGGAAAAAAATCTCTAGAACTATTTAAAAGCAGCTGTTCAGGTTCATAAGAGGTCCTGTCTTTAAAATATGTGTTTCACGTCTACCAGTCCCAGACACTTGCTGATGCCAGGAAGTGCTTGCTGACAGGAACCTGATGTAGATGTGTCCTGAGAGGCTCCGTCAGATCCTTACTTATGCAGATATGGACTGAGCACAGGAACTCCAATGGAGGAAGAGGAGAAGGACTGAAGGAGCTGAAGAGGTTTGTAACCCCATGGAAGGAACAACAATATCAACCAACCAGATCCCTCAGAGTTCCCAGGAACTAAACCACCAACCAAAGAATACACATGGAGCAATCCACAGATCCATCTGTATAAGTGGTGGAGGATGTCCTTGTCTGGCATCAATGGGATGGGAATCCCTGGGTCCTGTGAGGGCTTGATGGCCCAGAGTATGGAAATAATCGGGCAGTGGGTGGGGAATGGGTGATGGGTGGGTGGGTGTGGGAGTACTCTCATGGGGGAAGGTGGAGGGAATGGGGTGGGGATTTTTCAGGGAGGAAACAGGGAGAGGGGCATAACATTTGAAATGTAAATAAGAAAGAAAATAATAAAAGTTATTTGAACTCCTTAAATACTCATGAGTAGAATTGTGATCTATTGTGAATTAGTAGGAATAGATATTTGTCCTAGAGTTGATAATGTCTCTCGTGAGAAAGCAGCTATGGAAGACCATAGTTTTCACCTCTTAAGATCAGAATAGATCCTTCAAAACTGCTTTGCCTGGGAAAGAAGCTGTTATTAAAATATGATTTACTAACTAAATATCCACATGTGTATTTAGACCTGAAATTAAGTGTTTATATTAATAATAAGTAAATTCTAATCTTCCTTAACATTCAATATGAGACATTTAAAGATCATTTAAATAGGTAAGGCATTCTCCCCAGCTTCCTTTTCAACTGTTGTCTCTAAAGCTCATTGCAGGAGATATATTTATTTTTACAGTCCCTCCATCATTTTCTTCATTCTATAGTTCTTTTCTCCTCTTCTTCCTCCTCCTTCTCTTCTTCAATGATCACCTCTTCTCATCCCTCCCCTCTCCCTTATCATCTGTCTAACCCCATTGAGTACCTACTGACCCAGAGTTGATAAGTTGCTGGGTTGATAAAGGAAATATTGCTGATCTAGAAACCATCTACTTAGTGATCAATTTACATGGTTGACCTTACTAACAAGTTAGGTAATTTTTCTTGGTTGATGGAGAATTAACTGGGAAATAGACCCATTAAACACTCTGCAAATTCAGAGTGCAAAGTATTTGCTTGAATTCAGTTGGA
This sequence comes from Apodemus sylvaticus, assembly GCF_947179515.1. NCBI lineage: Eukaryota > Metazoa > Chordata > Mammalia > Rodentia > Muridae > Apodemus > Apodemus sylvaticus. The sequence continues at coordinate 86,834,216 of NC_067481.1, read as the reverse complement.
TAGCCAGATACTTGGTATTCTATTTCATATATTGTACTGACATATCTAAGATAGTTTTCCTTAAAAAATAACAGCAAAGGTTAGCAATGCAAGAATATGAATATGGTATCATTTTGAGAGTTAAGTTTAATGTGGTGAAAACTATTTTTCATTCTTTTCTAAATAAGTCTTTAAATCATTACAAATATTCTAAAATATTCTCTTTTTTGCCTATAGCATTTTTGGATGTTTGTGAAACGTATAAAGTAATTGAGATAAAGAATGATTTAGAAGAAATAAATTATGGCTAAAAATTTGTGGGTTTTTTTGTTAATTTGTTGTTTTGTTTTGTTTGTTTTTTTTAAACATGAAACCACAAGCAATAGAATTTTACTAAGCTCCTTTAGGCTGGTGTGGACAACTGGGTAGAAAGGCTCTCCTAACTGGGTAAGATCACAACTTCCATATGTCTAGTACAGTTATATGAAGTATACTTCTCCCACTTAAGCCTGGGTGTAGCATAAATTCATCCTTTGTTAATTTAGAAATTCCTTGATAAATCTTCATAGAGTATAAGTGACATCCTGGTTGTCAGGAAATGTAAAGCTTTCATTACTTATTTTGGAGTTCTAGGCAATTCTGAATTACAGAAATGCTCCATATCCTGGTATTTCCTTAGGGAATTTAGAAACCAGGGGGGGAAATGATTGGAAGAGAACTAGTCTATGATGTTGGAGTCCCATCATCATCAAAAGGGAACACTTGCTTGACCTGAGATAAAAGGATTAAAGCCTTCAAGGAGAGATTCACATGTAAATGGTAATCTTTGCCTCACTTAGTGGTGCTGGTTTTTGCAGTTACAGTCAGAAAATAAAACTACATCACTGATCAATTTTACTTCATTTCTTTCCAAAAGTATTTTATGTATTTTAAAAGCATGCACATATCATCTTTTTAAAAAGAATCTATTTATTTTTATTTATATGAGCACACTGTAGCTGTCTTCAGACACACAAGAGTGCATCAGATCCCATTACAGATAGTTGTGAGCCACCATGTGGTTGCTGGGAATTGAACTCAGGACCTCTGGAATAACAATCAATGTTCTTAACCACTGAGCCATCTCTCCAGCCCCCCACATACCATCATTTAATGAATTTAAATGTTACTAAAATTAATTTTGTTATTGTAGTAAAGAACATACACTGAAAGGTAAATTTATAAATGTGAAAACAATAATTCTTTGGCTAAAAGTGCTTGCTATTCCTCTAGAGTTGATTCAATTACCAGGACCTGCATGGCCACATGCAACCATCTGTAACTCCAGTTCCAGGCCATTCAAATGTCCTGTTGTGATATCATGAGATACCTAGCCACATGTGGTATATAGACATACATGCATGTTAAACACTCATACTCGTAAAAAGAAAGGAAAAACTTTAAAACACATTTGTGGTGAATAATCTTACCTTTTGAAAGTAGCAATTAAAAATTTAAAGAATGACATAAATATCAAGATCTAGAGAAATAGTCTTTCCCAGAGATGAGTCCCCTACCTGGTTGTCCAAAACCAAATGTCCATCCCTAATATATCATACAAATAACAATAAACATTCTGAGCAGATTTAATTTGCTTATTTTTTTCATGAACATGTATGTATGTATGTATTAAAGAAAAATGGTCCATGAATTTGAGACAGAGACACAGGGACTGATCAGAGTTTGAAGGAGAGAAAAGAGGAAGCAAAATGGAAAGAACCAGTGTTAAGACACATCTGGAAATGTTCCAGGACAAATAACTGTTGTTCAAGGAAAATGTATTTTTGTTTGTTTGTTTGCCTATTTGCTTTTGTCTATGGTGTTCAATTTTAGAAAATTACCAAAGACAGAAGATAAAATTATTTTTTACCTAAATGAATAAACTGAAGTCAGATCTGTTATTCAGGTATTCTGGGAGCCAAATTTGGGAGACTATTCACTGTTCAGGGATTACATAGAAGTAGATGGTCTACCTAAGCACACATATTTCAAAATATTTCTTGTATTTCCCATATAATGCTGATTTTCTTCTCCATTAATAATAGAAGGGATGCATTGTTCAACCTGGTTTAGCAAATAAAAGACAGATAATTATGTATTGTTCTGAAGACTCGGTTTTAAAAATAAGAATTGAGCACTTATAATTGAAGTCGCATGTATAAATTCTTAAAGTTTAGCCTATAAGCAAGACAGAAAATATCCATAATGAAATTTCCTGCTAGGTTATCAGAATATATTTCATGCAACTTTGCATTTTAAGTGGTTTCCTTTTTAAAGCTCTGGTTAGCTTTTAATTTAAATCTGAACAATTATCACTTGTTGCATATTTTGCCTAAAAATATCAGCCTATATTATGTTAGCTCACATCCAAACCTTGAACTTTTAAATGGATGAATTTAATTCCTCCTTTAAAAAAAATCAACTCATGCAAATTTTATGAAAAACTAATTATCGTTTTTCCCCATACAGTGTACTTAGACAAGCAGTAATTGTATTGGTCTGTCTTCTGCTTTCTGAAAAGTTGCGTACTTCAATGAATAATTACCTACACAATAATTAAATGTTGCTGATATGGCGTACTCATCCCCTTTGTACACAAAATCATCAGTCTGTCTTCTTAGAAATCTGTCTCCGTCATGTCGGATAAGCTTACTGTCCATCACACAACTGGCTTAGATCCCTATTCAATTACAGAAGAACACAGCATTATATTAAAAGACAAATACAGTTTAATTTTAATTGCTGACAGCCTGTGAGTCCATTTTTTATAGATTAAAAGAACAAATTATTAAAAAATAAAGCTCTAATAAAAAGTTTTATGACTATATGGACATCATGGCTTTCTGCCATGGACGCCACTCAGAGATGTATGAATCATTTGGGCAGCATCAAAATAGGCACAGTTTACGCCAGTTAAAGTATCATGCAACACTTGAGAAATTGTGACAATGCTGAACTTATTTGATTTTCTGACTCTGATAAGCTTCATATCTGAACAGCTCTTCATTAATGTAAGCCATTTGATCTATAGACACTAAATGTGCCATCTACTAGAAGCTTGGCTAAATGTAAGCCATGGTTCTCGGAACTTCTTAGGAGAGACTGAAGGACTCCTGGTCACAGAGACAAAGCAGAACATTCAGGTAAAACATTTCCACTTGGAGCAATGGTGGGCTGCTTATAAGCTGTCCAACAATGAATATTTGTGAGAGTCTGTGACTAACACAGGAATAGAGGTGTTCTATTGGCTCCTAAAGATTATGCCAAATATTTCTGTCATGGAGTTCCTAAGTGCTTTTCTAGGGGAAAATAATACCCTCTCCAGAAATTCGAGTTTAAAGGACCATGTGACCCTTCAAATGCATAGAATATCTATAAAGGAGGGCATCTGCAGTAGGAGATAAATACTGGGAACATCAGCCTAACAGTCTGTGCCAATGATCCTAATAACAAGGTAAAATCTAAGTGGAATAATCACTGTGCTCTGTGAAACAGAACTACAGGAATACTGAAGAAAGGAATAAACATTAGAAATAACTACATATAAAAATTTTCCAAGTATGTGCATGGACATGTGTGTATATACAAACAGAACAAGGTATATAAAGTATGCTTTAAAAGAGTATGTCTCACACACACACACACACACACACACACACACACACACACCACATATCCTCACAACATAGGTGTCTTTTCAGTCTTTTCTTTAGCTCTAATTTTCAAAAGCAAGTCATTGAAATAAATATCTTAGCATAAACTACATCTATGTAGAATATCTGATTGCTATGTTCAAACTGCCTAATCTGTCACCATAGGTAAGGAAATACCCTCTCTGCAATCCCCTCATGTTTCTTCATGTCCCTTGGTGATACCTCTGCCTACTTTGTCCCATAACATTCTTCCATACTATACTCTTATTTTTCTATAGTGTCCCATCCAGAGTTACTATAGATTCATGTGGATTTGCTATAACTTTTATAAATACCATTTCTAATTTTATACTCATTTTTTTGGTTTTGTTCCACCTAGTTCTTGTTAGATTTTTATCTGTTTGGATGCAGAATGTTTCCAGGAGGCCCAAGTACCCAAGACTTGTTCTGAAATCAGCTTCTTCTGGGAAGAGGTACAACATTTAAATGGTGGGACCTATGTGAGCCTTGAGGTCCTGGGAATATGTGGTGAAAGTAGTTGGAACCTAGGCTTTTCTTCTCTATTGTGCTTCAGCTCACAGATTAGTGATTTTTTTAAGTTCACCATTATGTTTTTGACATGTGCTGACTTGCCATAGGCTTGAATAAAATTAATTTCTGAACCCATGAGTCAAATAAACCTTTCTTCTTTATCTGTTGTTTTGTCTTGTGTGTCTGTTACATCAATGTACAACTAATGTGTGGTTTGTCTGTGCCATTGCATTAATAGTTTGTGTTTATTACATTATGCATCCTATTATGTGCTATATATGCTGTGTGTGTGTTCAGATATATAAATATATTTTAGAAAATAATTCTTATTTTGTTTGTCATTCTCTGTGAAGAACTATAAGAGATACAAATTGAAATGTGTGTATTAGTTTGGGTTCTCTAGAGTCACAGAATGTACGGGCAGTCTATATAGTTAGGGAATTTGTTGATGACTTACAGTCTATAGTCCAACTCCCCCAAAATGGGCAGCAGCAGCTGTGGATGGAAGTCCATGGATCTAGCAGTTGCTCAGTCCCATGAGGCAAGCAGGCAAGGAAGAGTGAGTAAATCTTCCTTCTTCCAATGTCCTTATATATCTCCAGCAGGGGGTGTGGCCCAGATTAAAGGCTGTAGTTCTCCAGTAGAGGGTGTGGCCCAGATTAAAGGCGTGTGCCTCCATGCCTTTAATCCCAGATGATCTTGAACTCGGAGATCTCCTTGTCTTAATCTTCTGGAATTCATAGCCACTATGCTTCAAGATCTCCATACCAAGATCCAGGTCAGAAACTTATATCTCTGAGCCTCCAAATTAGGATCATAGATGAACCTTCCAATTCTAGATTGTAGTTCATTCCAGATATAGTCAAGTTGACAACCAGGAATACCCAGTACAATGTGTTTCCTTGATTTTTCAGTCTGGCCATAAAACAAAACAAAAAAAATTATAATATGATTCCTAATGATGTTTCGCCATATGCATTGGCAAGTGCTTTGTCCCTTCACGTCCCTTCATGGAGGTTTCCTTCAGCAGCAGATGGAAGCAGGTGCAGAGCCCCATTTCAGACATGATGAGAGAATGTGCCAAAAGAAGGGGTCATCACCAAATTGCTCCCCATGGACATCAGGGAACACAAAGGAAGAGAGCAAGGAAATATTGTAGGAGTCAGAGGGATGGAAGACCCCAGACCATGGCCCACTGAATCAGCTAGTCATGCCTCACATGGATTCACAGAGACTGAAGCAACAAGCACAAGACACTGCATGGGTCGGTCTGCAGCAGGTCCTCAACTTAGATATGTCCTGGCCATTACCTTAGTGTTTTCCTGGGTCTTACCGCAGTGAGAGCGGGCACAACTCTGGTTCTTTCGCCTGATCTTGGACCTTTTTTTCTTCTATTGGGTTACCTTGTGGGAGTCTCAATATGGCGTCTTCTGTCTTGTCTTGTTGTATTTTGTTTTATGCTGTTTGCTTGGTATCTCCAAGACCCTGTTCTTTTCTGAAGGGAAACGGAGAAAAAGTGGATCTGGGGAAGAGGCATAGCTAGGAGGAATGGAGAGCAGAGAAACTGTGATCTGGATGTGTGTTGTGTGAGAGAAGAATCTATTTTTCGGTAAAATAAAATAGATTATGGAATCAATATAAAACATATTATAAACATTTTTTCCTACAGAACTAAAATCTTTTACCAAATTATAGTGAAAAAATGTTCAATTAGGCTTCAGAAATTACTCAGTGGTTAAGAGCACTGGCTACTCCTGCAGAGAACTGGGTTGTTTTCAGGACCCACACGGCTGCAGAGGCCCTTTGAACCTTAGTTCCAGAGGACGCAGTGCCCTCTTCTGGCCTCTCTAAGGACTGCCCACACTTGGCACACAGACATACAAGCAGGCAACAGATTCATACATGTAAATTAAAAACAAATGAACCACCTGAGGAAAGGAAGGTCCAGCAACAGGCCCAAAGTGGAATCCGGCGCAAGGGGAGGCCTGACACTATTACTGAGGCTATGGAGTGCGCCCCAAAAGGGGTCTCCATGACAGTGCTCTGGAAGACCCAACAAGCAGCTGAAAGAGTCAGATCTGCACCCAACCAATGGAGAGAAGCATTTGACCCCTGTTGTTGAATTACAGAAGGCTGAATGAAGCTGATGGCGACCCTTTAGGAGGACCAGGAGTCTCAGTTAATATGGAACCCCAGGATCTCTCAAACACTGGACCACCAAACAAGCAGCATACACCAGCTGATGTGAGGCCCCTAGCATGCATTCATTAGAGGACTGCTGGGTCTGTGTTCATTTAGAGATGATACACCTAACCCTCAAGAGTCTGGAGGTCCCAGGGAGTTTAGAGGTCAGGTAGAGTGGAAGGTAGAGAGATCCCCATGGAAACAGGGGGAGGGGAGGAGGTATGGGATGCGGAATAAATCCTGTGCCAGGAGTTGGCAGGGTGGGGAATAAAATATGGAGTGTATAAAAATAATTAATAAAAATTAAAAACAAAACAAAAAGAAAACAAAACAAAACAAAAACAAATGAACCTTTAGGTTCAGAGGCTGAACTACCAACCAAAGAGCATAAAAAGTCTGGACCAAGCACCCCTCCCCCCTGCACACATGTAACAGATGTGCAACTTGGTCTTCACGTGGATCCCTGAACAATTAGAGCAGGGGCTTACCCTGACCCTTTGCATGCTGGTGGATCCCGCACCCCTAACTGTGCTGTCTTATTTGTCCTCTGTGAGAGGATGTACTTAGCCCTGCAGGGACTTGAGGTGCCAGGGCCGGTTGGATCCCTGGGAGGTACCTCCCCCATCTCAGAAGTGAAGGAGAGAAGGGATAGCGAGAGAGGCCTCTGAGTGGTTTCTGTGATCCCGGTGTAAAGTGAATGAATGAATGAATGAATGAATGAAGGGATGGAAGGATAGACAGATGAATAAATACATAAATACATAAGTAAATTTAAATTAAACACTCCCCAAAATGAAAAACATACCAAATATATGTTTAAAATAGAGTTCAAATTTTGTTTCATGGGCTTGATACTTTTATATTAAAGCTATAACTGCACAAATGCAAGATACATATGGTGAAAAGTATTACATGCAAGATTTTGATACTGTTTTTCAAGTGGATAGATAATTGTTCCACAGTGTTTCTGGGATTATTTCCCAGCATACTTGAGGTGTCTTTGTTTGTATGCACGAGGTTTTACTGGTGGAATGTCTATGTGACTGACTAAAGTAAGCCTGTCCTGTACTCCACAGAGTGTCTCTAATAAACACTAGAAACATTGCAATATGAATTCCTCAAAATTTTACTACTTTTTTAAAATATATTTTGCAATTTCATACTAATTTTTAAGATGTCAAGCTAAACATATTTTTGTTAGCTTAAATTCTTTGACTATTTCACTTATAATGAATTTTGCTCATTTATACTCCCGATTATTCTCGCTTATCTCAACCTTTTTCTTCTTCTTCCCAGCAAGGCTCTTCTCTATAATGGTGTGTGCATGCATGTGCATCTGTGTGTGTGTGTGTGCGCGCGCGCGCGCGCGCGCGCGCGCGTGCACACGCACATGTACGCGCACATGTTTGAGTGTGTCCATCTGTGCACATACACATGTATGATTCAGTTTGATTGGAATTGTTTACATAAAAATGTGTAGAGGTTTTTATATACAGGAACACCTTTTGTCCATTTTTTTCACAAATACTGTATTCTGTTTATTGGGATTTAATGAATCAACACATTACTTTGAGAATAAGTGGCTTCTTTAACAATATTGAGTCTTTTGTTTTTGGTCCATTAACCCAGTATATCACTGCATTTATTTAATTCCTATTTAATTTCTCCCAGCAATGCTTTTTAAATTTTAGTACTCTAGCCCCTTTTTTAAAAAGCAATTATTTCCATTTTCTGTCTTTCAAAATGATATTTTAATTATATTTTTTTAGTTGTTTGTTTGTAAGTCTATAGAGATATGCTAGGTTTTTTACAATGAATGGCCTATGTTATTAAATTAGTAAACATATTTAGAACTTCTTTTTTCTTTAAAAAACAGCATAGCATTATATACATAGATGATAATGTGGTTTGTTTATGGCCATTTTATTTTTTTATAATTTGGAATGACTTTTTTTGTAGTCCTATTTTATGAGACTTCATCAAATATATAATACACATATATATATAATATATTGACAATGAAAAGAAGGAATATATATAAGAATGCATTTGATCTATGCCAGGCATTATTTTCAGTGCTTTAGATACAGGAATTTTTTGTATTGTTGGTATTATTGCTGTTCTTTTTTTGTTTGTTTGTTTGGTTTTTTTTTGTTTGTATGTTTTTTGGTTTTTCGGATTTGGTTTTTTTTTTTTTTTTTTTTAGAGACAGGGTTTCTCTGCATAGCCCTGGCTGTCCTGGAACTCACTCTGTAGACCAAGCTGGCCTCGAACTCAGAAATCCGCCTGCCTCTGCCTCCCAGAGTGCTGGGATTACAGGCATGTGCCACCACCACCGGCAAGTAAAAAGATTCTAATAATTACACTCTTTGTTGAATCCTTACAATGATTTAACTATTATACTAGGTGAAGTGTTTACCTTGTTTTCTTCTACTGTTTTCTATTTTTTATTTGATATATTTTTATTTACGTTTCAAATGATTTCCCCTTTTCTGGACCCCTACTCCCTGAAAATCCCATAAGCCCCTTTCCCTTCCCCTGTTCTCCCACCCACCCCTTCCCACTTCCCTGTTCTGGTTTTGCCCTATACTGCCACAATTCTTCATAGAGTTAAAAAGAGCAATTCTCAAACTCATCTGGAATAACAAAAAACCCAGGATAGCTAAAACTCTTCTCAACAATAAAAGAAATTCTGGGGGTATCAGTATCCCTGACCTCAAGCAATATAACAGAGCAATAGTGTTAAAAACTGCATGGTATTGGTACAGTGACAGGCAGGCAGATCAATGGAACAGGATTGAAGCTCCAGAAATGAACCCACACACCTATGGCCACTTGATCCTTGACAAAGGGGCTGAAAACATCCAATGGAAAAAGATAACCTTTTCAACAAATGGTGCTGGTTCAACTGGAGGTCAGCATGCAGAAGAATGCGAATTGATCCATTCTTGTCTCCTTGTACTAAGCTCAACTCCAAGTGGATCAAGGACTTCCACATAAAGCCAGACACTCTGAAGCTAATAGAAAAGAAACTGGGGAAGACCCTTGAGGACATCGGTACAGGGAGAAAGTTTCTGAACAGAACACCAATAGCGTATGCTCTAAGATCAAGAGTTGACAAATGGGACCTCAGAAAATTACAAAGTTTCTGTAAGGCAAAGGATACCATCAAAAGGACAAATTAGCAACCAAAAAATTGTGAAAAGATCTTTACCAACCCTACATCAGATAGAGGGCTAATATCCAATATATATAAAGAACTCAAGACGTTAGACCCCAGAAAACCAAATAACTCTATTAAAAATGGGGTACAGAGTTAAACAAAGAATTTTCACCTGGAAAACTTCAGATGGCAGAGAAGCATCTTAAAAAATGCTCAACTTCATTAGTTATCAGGGAAATGTAAATCAAAACAATCCTGAGATTTCACCTCACACAAATCAGAATGGCTAAGATTAAAAATTCAGGAGACAGCAGGTGTTGGTGAGGATGTGGAGAAAGAGGAACACTCCTCCACTGCTGGTGGTGTTGTAAATAGATACAACCACTCTGGAAATCAGTCTGGCGGTTCCTCAGAAAACTGGGCACCTCACTTCTGGAAGATCCTGCTATACCATTCCTGGGCATATACCCAGAGGATTCCCCAGCATGTAATAAAGATACATGCTCCACTATGTTCATAGCAGCCCTATTTATAATAGCCAGAAGCTGGAAAGAACCCAGGTATCCCTCAACAGAAGAATGGATGCAAACAGTGTGGTATATATACACAATGGAGTACTATTCAGCCATTAGAAACAATGAATTCATGAAATTCTTAGCAAATGGATGGAGCTGGAGGACATCATACTAAGTGAGGTAACCCAGTCTCAAAAAATCAATCATGGTGTTCACTCACTAATAAGTGGATATTAACCTAGAAAACTGGAATACCCAAAACATAATCCACACATCAAATGAGGTACAAGAAGAAAGGAGGAGTGGCCCCTTGTTCTGGAATGACTTTTTTTTTTTAATTAAATCACATCACTGTGCTTTTCCCATGCCTTGTGAAGGAATAGTGAGAACTTACACCATAGATTTGTTGATAATTACACATATACATACACACAACACACACATCACCTCAAGGCTGGCTCAGTAGTTAAAACACTTTTTCTTCTGGAGATTAGAATTCATTTCCCATAAGCCAGGATAGGTATCTCACAGCCACATCTAACTCCAACACCAGGAGATCCAACACCTCTTGCCTCCTTGGGTGGTTACATTCACAAGTATATAAACACAGATAACACATATATACACATAAATATATTGCATACACACTTTCATCCTTATATATCATAAATCTGTATGATTGCCATGAGTGCTCTTGATTAACATTAGAAAATTTTACTCGACTTTATTATTTGATGAGTTTTTATTTCTAATTGATAGTGGACATTATCAGTGCTTTGGCATTTAATATGGTGATTATTTATTTTAATTTTTAAGTGTATCCATTTGGGGTATATTTTGTTTATTTTCTATTTAAAATCAACCTTTTAATAAAACAGTTGGATTTGGAGAAAGCTGAGATACTACTTCAGAATTTGTCCTATATACCATACCCCAGTGTCTTCTTAAAATTAATATCAAATATAATAGCTTTCATTGGTTATTGTTACTATTAATACTGATACACTTCTATTATTAACTAAACCCAATATTATTTTTTGTTTTAGTTTTTACTTCAAGTCCTTTTGCTACTCTGTGGACCTTTGTTTTCCTTTGGGTTTCCTTTGTTATTTTGCCATTTTGTGTTTCTTGGGCTTGCAAATATTTCTTGGACTTCACATGTTTTTAATTTGCTTTCCAGTTCTGAGAAGTGCTCATCAAATCCCATGATGCCACACTGGAATTTTCTTCACTTGTTCTCTTCTTTATATTGGGATAAACATAGAAACCATTGTATCTGAGAAACCTTCCAGAACCTACCTTATGAATGTTCTCATTTGGATTTTACTAGTGACATTTAAAATGGCCTTTTACAAACTATGAAATATCCAAATTGGGAGTGCCTTTTAGGAAATCAAAACTAAAGGAGAGTCATCAAAATCTATGATGAGGAAGTCTAACAGAATTTTCTGTTGCAAATAGGGCTGAAATTGGGACAGTGTGACAGTTTGTATATGCTTGGCCCAGGCAGTGGCACTATTAAGAGGTGTGGCATTGCTGGAGTAGATATGTCACTCTGGGCATAGGCTTTAAGACCCTCCTCATAGCTGCCTGGAAGCCAGTCTTCTAGCAGCCTTCAGATGAAGATGTAGAACTCTCAGCTCTTCCTGTACCATGCCTACCTAGATGCTGCCATGTTCCTGCCTTAATGATAATGGACTGAACCACTGAACTTGTAAGCCAGGCCCGACCAAATGTTGTCTTTATATGAATTCCCTTGGTCAGAGTATCTGTTTACAGCAGTAAAATAGTAATTAAAACAGACAGTCTTGGGCAAAGTGTTCTCAGACTGTGTATGTTCATTATATCTTGAGGCCAACAATGTTCCTGTTCAAGTATGTTTAGATTAGAGGATCTTTTTGGTGTCAGTTACAGAATGACATAATTGCTTTTGGGAAGCTGATACATCATTTGATACATATTGGGATAAAATAGGAAAAGAATAAAAAGATAATATGGATATTCTAACACAAGTGAATTTACCTAACCTAATATTTGAAAATTATATATTATCTGTTTTTTCTTGATCTACTTATCAAATGATCAATGTGAAATTGTATTTATCTCAAGGAGCTATCATTTCACTTCATTAATTTATTTCCTTCATGCTGATTTAAGACTTGTAGCTTCATAGAGCAGTTTTTACTGTATCTTTCTATAGATTTGGGCATCATTGTTCGTTACTATAATTTTCTTTAGTTATTTTATATTTCTGGGTCTTTGGCATAATTGTATGTATATGCACCACGTAGCTGCAGTGCCTGTGGAGGTCAGAAAAGGGCAGTTCATCTCCTAGAACTGTACTTATAAAAGGTTGTAAGCTGCTCTGTGCGTGCTAGGACTTGGACCTTGCTCCCCTGCAATAGCTGACAGTGTTTGCCAACACTGTGCCTTCTCTCCAAACCTCACCAACTTTTTAGGAGACAATGTGCCACTCAACAATACTGACTCCAAATTTTCTGCTTTTCTAGTAAGCACCCAGTGGTATGCATTCTTCTATATGATTTACTCACTTTGCATGACCTTATACATTTAGGCATATTGTATTTGTTTTCAATCATTGGAATTAATTATTTTCTACCAATTTAATTTCTACCTTATGTTGCTGTATCATTTGACCACTAAATTCTGACTAGTTTCATTTCTGTGTGAGAACCCAAGTCTCCCGCTGTAAATCACAATCATCTCACTGAGACTCTCTTCATGTATCTAAGCTGATGTTTTGGTGACTTTGATAAAAATGCATTTTTTATTGATATTGGTTTTATTTTTCTATAACTTTCAAGTTAGTCATTAGTTGATGAGTCACATCTTCCATACTAATTTTTCTACATGCTTACTTTAAATATGATGTAAAATACAAGTTCGAAAAGAAGCAGTTTTTTTAAAGAATGATATTTGTGATAAATGCACCATTATAAGTGAAAACATATCTAATGGGTTCGAAATATATTTATGAAACATATTCCTGAAAAACTGTTTCTAGCATGGATTATAAGAATGAAAAGAACTTAAATCTAGTGTAAGACATTTTACCCACTTGCAGCTTGGACACGAATTTGAACGACCATTTTTACCAATGGTCATGAACAAGTTAAAATGTGTTTGACACTGAACTTAAGACAAGTCAAATAATCAACAATATAAGTCTTAGGGAGTCCATTGCTGTGGCTTAACATCATGACCAAAATCAATTTGTGGAGAAAAGGATTCTTTTATTCTTACAGCTCTCAGGTCACATTATTCACTAAAGAATGAGAACAGACATGAACTCAAGACTGGGACTTAGAGACAGGAACTGAAACAGAAGCCAGACAGAATGCTGCCTTTGACAGTGCTTAGCTGCTTTCCTCCACACCCTGGGGCTATCAGGTCAGGAGAGGCATCGTCCACAGTAGGACCAGCCCCTCCCCCAACCATCTGCATGAACCATTAGTTAAGACAATGCACAACAGAGTGGTTATACCAATTTGCAAGTGTTCTTTCTCCACATTCTCACCGACACCTGCTGTCTCCTGAGTTTTTAATCTTAGCCATTCTGACTGGTGTAAGGTGAAATCTCAGGGTTGTTTTGATTTGCATTTCCCTAATGACTAATGAAGTTGAGCATTTTTTAAGATGCTTCTCAGCCATCCGAAGTTCTTTGGGCAAAAATTTTTGTTTAGCTCTGTACCCCATTTTTTAATAGGGTTATTTGGTTGTCTGGGGTCTAACTTCTTGAGTTCTTTGTATATATTGGATATTAGCCCTCTATCTGATGTAGGGTTGGTGAAGATCTTTTCCCAATTTGGTGGTTGCTGATTTGTCCTTTTGATGGTGTGCTTTGCCTTACAGAAACTTTGTAATTTTATGAGGTCCCATTTGTCAATTGTTGATCTTACAGCATATGCCATTGGTGTTCTGTTCAGGAACTTTCCCCCTGTACCGATGTCCTCCAGAGTCTTCCCCAGTTTCTTCTCTATTAGCTTAAGAGTGTCTGGCTTTATGTTGAGGTCCTTGATCCATTTGGAGTTGAGCTTAGTACAAGGAGATAAGGATGAATCAATTCGCATTCTTCTGCATGCTGACCTCCAGTTGAACCAACACCATTTGTTGAAAAGGCTATCTTTTTTTCCACTGGATGTTTCCAGTCTGGCGGTTCCTCAGAAAACTGGGCACGTCACTTCCAGAGGATGCTACTATACCACTTCTGGGCATATACCCAGAGGATTCCCCAGCAGGTAATAAGGATACGTGCTCCACTATGTTCATAGCAGCCCTATTTATAATAGACAGAACCTGGAAAGAACAGAGGTATCTCTCAACAGAAGAATGGATACAAAAAATGTGGTGTATATATACAATGGAGTACTATTCAGCCATTAGAATCAATAAATTCATGAAATTCTTAGACAAATGGATGGAGCTGGAGAACATCATACTAAGTAGGTAACCTAGTCTCAAAAGATTAATCATGGTATGCACTCACTAATAAGTGGATATTAGCCTAGAAAATTGGAATACCCAAAACATAAACCACAAATCAAATGAGGTACAAGAAGAATGGAGGAGTAGCCCCTGGTTCTGGAAAGACTCAGTGTAGCAGTATAGGGCAAAACCAGAACAGGAAAGTGGGAAGGGGTGGATGGGAGAACAGGGGGAAGGAAGGGGGCTTATGGGACTTTCAGGGAGTGGGGGGCCAGAAAAGGGGAAATCATTTGAAATGTAAATAAAAGATATATCGAATAAAAAATATTTTTTTAAAAAGATAATGTACTGCTGATAGGTCAGTCTTACACAGGCATTCTATCAATTGAGAGTCTTTATTTCCAAATGACTGCATCTTGCATTCAGTTGACTAACAACCAAACCAAACCAAAATAAACCCACAATCATACAAACAATTAAAAAATGAATAAAACCCATAGGACAATTAGTTACCTTTTTGTACCAAATAGGATAGGTTTACAGAAATGCTGAACTACTCCTCCCTGCTACCCAAAGCACAGAGTTAAGCAAAGTTGACAGTGATAACACAGAAGAAACTACATCTACCTGGTAACTTGTACAGGATATTAAAAGTTTAGGGGACAATTTTGATTATTTAAAATGTTTAACGTAAGTTTACATTTAGACCCAGATATTCTACTGTCACGCTTTTTGAAAAAAGTAATAAAAATATACTTCCAGAGCTGGAGAGATGTCTTAGTGTTTAAGATAACTGAATCTTCTTCCAAAGGACCCTAGTTCAATTCCCAGGAGCCACATGGCAGTTCACAGCTGTATGGAACTCCAGTTCCAAGGGATCTGACACTCTCATACAGTCATATATGCAGGTAGAACACCAATCCACATAAAGTAAAAGTAAATTATTGAAGACACACATATATTTATATTCTTAAAAATAAATATTTAATATATTTGAATATATATAATCGTTAAAGAATATATAAATCTATATTTAAGAATATAAATATATATGTATATTTAAAAACTAAAACATGGAAACAACCTAAGCATTCATCAGCTGATGAATAAATGAAAAACTGAGGTATATTCATATTCCCAAATTATATTTAGTAATAAAAGTTTAAAAGTCCTTATATTATTTACAATATGGAAGATACTCAGAGGCTTGATAATCTGTAAATTAAACCACTGAAGACATTAACGAACTGTTGAAGTTAATGACTTATAAAGTATGGGTTATCTTGAGGTTGGAACTTTGATGGGTTCAAGGTGCTGGGGTGCGGGAGGGCTTGAGAGTGAGTTGCTAACGAACACAAAAGATCATTTCCTATTAAAAAATATTTTTATATTTGATTATGATAATGGCACAAAACTTTGTAAAACTATAGAGAATAATTGTATCAAATAATTTTAAAACTTGTTCATTTTAATCAACATAACTTTTTCTCAATAAAATAAATTAAAGGGATATATGTAAAACAAAGCAAAAAAGTAGATAATGTGCCAAACAGTAGACATTAGAAAAATATTGAAGAATTCATATGTGTAATAACTAATTTAGAGGTTTGTATGTTAAATGTACTTTTTGAAACAATGTCTGAAATAAAACATCACTTTTGCTACTTATTCTAATATTTTGCTTTATACACATTTGCTTAACCTACCAATATGTAGTTATAGATTGTGAAAACCTTTCAACTCATCTTGCTGAAAATTTTTATAAAAAAGTATCGACTGAGTTATTAGAAAACATTATTAGCTAGTACTTGTGAAAGCTTTTATTAAAATGGATATTCAAGGAAATGACTTCAATACCTAAGTGATATAATGATCAGGCTGGGTGTGATAGGCAAGCTCAGGCCTTTCCTATTATGAGCATGTCTTTCAGTACTGATGCCTACTCGAAGAAACAAAGAGCAGTTGTTCCAAAATTTAGGTAAATATTGTCCGTTTTGTTGAGATATTAAATCCACTTTAATTTAGCCAGATAATGAAGAATGACACATGATTGTATTGAATGTTTTGTTAAAAGTTTTAATAATTACAACACAGAAAAATTAATAAGTGGAAATATATTGATTTCTTATTTTTGCTGATGAACCATGGCTTCTCATAAAAATTGCAAGATTTAATAAGATTTTGATAGATGGTTGGGTAAAAGTAAAGCACAAAAGCATCCAGAACCTTCCCTCAACTCATATAAGTCCAAGTCCTGATAAACAATCTCATTCACAGTAATAAAAGTCTATAGATTTCAAGAATATTTCAAAAAGAAAGTACTATGTAAAAATATGCATACATTAAAATATCAGTTTTTCAAAAAATATATTATGTAAATTCAATACAATTCTTCCTGAAACATTAAGAAAGGGGTATTTTTATAGAGCATTGGGTAATATTACTCTTCTTAAAATTCAAATGAAAGAAAAAACAACAGGAAATAACCAAATAAAGTAGGAAAAAGAGAGTTAAGACATTATTACTTGTCCGTGTAAGTCAGCATACTGTAAAACATCTCCTTTCAAGTTAGGGCAGCATTGTTGTGGGGAAATACACATAGACCATGAGAACTGCATAAAGAAACTAGGCCAGCTCTTCTGTAGACTAGCACTTTATTCAGTCTTAGGAAGATTGTTCAGCATGTAAAAGAGTTTGTTGTACAAACTTGGGAGTTTCAGTTAAAGTTAACTTCATATATGTAAAGAGATGGGTATATGCTTCATTCTATTTCTAACCTTATAGCTCTCAGGAACAAAGGTAGAATGGTGTCCCATACTTGAAAGCCAAAAATCTAATTCAAGTTTCAATAATAGACTTAATTCAAGGGAGTTAGAAGGAAGTGATTGCACAGGGTTGCCCAAACCATCAACTGGCCTCTGGCTATAATCACAGGCACATGCTCATAGAATACACACACTCACACATACACACACACATTTATAAAAATAAATACTCAAAGCTGCTATATTTATAGAATGAATAGTTTAACATCAAATGTAAGCAGTAGGAAATATCAAACTCATTGTAGTAAAGTCATACTAATCAAGTATTATGCAATTAATATTTGGAAAAATGTATTGTTATAATTTTCATATTTAGGCAAAATAGAGAATTAGATCAGAAGACTAAAGGTTATCTACATTTACATTTGATAAGATAACAAGAACATAGACCTTAAGTATAAAAAATATGAACGAACATGTCAGAATGGGGGAAAGATATGCAACTAACAGTCTCTACATTACAAGAAAGTGGTAAATACATTATCTTCTGGAAATACCTGTGCAGAAAAAAAATTAGTAACTGTGAATGTTTTTGCCTATATGGAGCCCATAAAGACTAGAAGAAGACATTAGATATCCTAAACTGGTGTTTAAGATATTTGTGAACCACCATGTGAGTATTGGCTTCCAAATCTGGATCCTTTACAAGAACAATAAGGACTCATAACTGCTGAATACTTTTGCCAACTCATAGCAGAGTTGAGCAACTCTGTAACCAACTCAAGGAATGACTGTAGGAAAAGGAAGTACACAAATATGCATGAGCCAATATGCAACATCACTTGAGGAAGTAGATTGGAAATTTACATGCATACATACTTGAAAATATTTTCATAAAATTAAACACCTAATATATGAGAGAATCTCTTTGGCTTACTTTCTATGGAAAACAGAATCTGGACAAGTTTCCCTCCTAGTAGTTTAGGGATTAAAATTCTGGAACCATGAGACTGAAAGGAAATAAAAGGTATAAAGAAAATAAAGAATACTCAAAAGGAATGGGTAGCTGTAGGGAAACTTTGGTTTCTGTAAAAAATCAGAAAGTTGCAGAAATATGTTTGCTTGGGGTTTTGTTAGTTTTTGTTTTATTTTGTTTTGTTTGCTTTTTTATCCCAGGTGTGGGATATGGGGATGTTTTAGATTTTTCACAGAAGCTGCCTTATACACTTGCATGGGTATGACTTTGCCAGCTGCAGATAGTTTCTGAAAGTATATGATGTTTGGAAATCTTGGGACACTTGAAAGGGTATATAAATGCTAGGGCTCTTGAGAGGGGTTGTGGATGCTGCTGCTGCTGCTCCCCCCCACTCCTCCTCCTCCACCTCCTCCTCCTCCTCCTCCTCCTCCTCCTTCCTCTTCTCCTCCTTCACCTCCTGCTACTTCTGCTGCTGATGGATCCTGGTCATTCTTGTTGTTTGTCAAACGCTCACATACAAAGAGATGAGAATGAATTGGAGATCTTCTTGCAAAAACTCAAACTTGCCCCAAGCTACTCAATGTCTCTAATCAGCAGGAAGAAATCTAATGATATCAATGCCCCCTTATCCCTCTAACCTTCTTTCTCTCCTACCTAGTGTTGGGGAGTTGGAAAAGTAAAATAGGGGTGAAATGATGGTAGAAAATATAACCAACAAAGTAAAGAGAAGTCTAGTTATAAATGCCTCCAAACACGGGGCTAAGCAAAATTGAAATTTGATTTCAAATGTCATAAAGGAAATAACATGGGAAGAAGGATGGGTATTTTAATTTAGGACATCACTAAAATTTAGTTGTGGCTGCTGCTGCTCCTTATCCTTCTGCTGTTGATGCTGCTGCGGGTTGCTGGTTGCTTCTGCTGTAGTTGTATGTCAAGTGGTCATGCACAAAGAGGAAAGAGTAGAAACTGTATATACTGACATCAAAGATCAAACTTGCCTGATAGAACTCCATTTTCCTAATCGGCAGGAAGTATTCTAGTTCTAGTTAAGATATCAACACCCCCCTTTTCTTCTAGCTTTTTTTCTCCCCTACCCAGTGTTGGAGGAGCAGAGAAGTTAGTAGAAAAGGTACACACAAAGTTTCAGTAATAGGTAGAAGTATGTTTTCCTTGACCTACTCCAGCCTTGTGGGAAACAGAGCTTCTTCCATACCACCAAGTGGTATCAATACAGTTGTTTGTATTACACTATGAATAGGCATAGTAGCTGCTTAAAGGGTGCAAAATTGATTTGTCTTCTTCATTTTCCATGCTCACATTAGTTCATACCCACAAGATACCCTGGTGCAATAGTGACACAAATTTTCTAGGAGCAACCAAATACTAATTGGAATTAAGGGCCATTGTAGGAGATAAAATTCAAGCCTGAAACTGCCAGGTCACCAAGAACTTGAGAATAGATAGACCATGGACCTAGGGCAAAACCAAGTATTATCCCATTCTCCTAAGGGAACATTACAATAAAATGGCATGTATCAACATTCAATACCCTTGTATCTATGTCATCCTCAGCTATCATCAGAGAGGCCTCCTACTGTAGTAGATTAAAAACAAATACAGAGATGCAAAATTGGAGAATATGCAGAGAATGAGAAACCTTGGAACACTCAGTCCTAATTGGAATGTATATATCAAGTACCTTCCCTGAGGGCTCAAGGTAATCTGCAGAGAAGGAAGCAAAGTGATTGCAAGAGTCAAAGGAGATGGAAGAAACCAAGACAGTAAGGACTTCTAGATAAAGCAAGACTATACACATCCGAACTCACAGAGACTACAGCAACATGCAAAGGACATGCATAAGACTTGTACCGGTTTAGGCTAAATGAGATTCCAGTGTTGAGGGAGGAATTGGACACAAGTGCCCATTCCTAAGCCAGAAGCTATCTCTAATTGATAACTATTAACTAGGAAAACATTAGCTTTCTCTAATGGAGTTTCACTGGATATACAAACCATGCTTACAGGCACCAGCACAATATGGCCAATACAAAATAAATTCAAGAATAAGTTTTGTACGTTTTTTGTCTCATAATGCTTTGTCTGGACAATTATTCTTAAATGTACATGTCTTTTGCTTATGTATTATGGTTTCTGATTTTGTTTTTATAAAATTTCCAAGTGTGCGAATGTGTTTGTGTCAGTGTCTATGTGGGTTCCTTCTGGTTTTGATCCTTTGGAATTTTGTTTGTTTTGTCCTATTCCTGTTTTGTCTTGAGAGCCTCAAAAGCTTGGTCTCAGACAGGTTAGTACAAAATCTGTGTGGTGTAACTGTTCATGATGGGAAACAATTTGAAATAAAGTGAACACACACACACATATATGTTACTTACATTCTGGGATTGTCATATTATATAAAATTATATACAAACTAATAAAAGTCTGCTGGAAGACAGGAATGGTATGTGCATGAAATTCTATTGAAGAAGAAAACCAATATTAAATGAAAGATAGATAGATAGATAGATAGATAGATAGATAGATAGATGTAGATACATAGATACTATGTATAAGTCCATACCTTAGTGTATATGTGTGTGTGTGTGTGTCTGTGTCTGTGTCTGTGTGTGTTTCTGTGTGTGAGTATATATCACAATAGAGAGGTGTCTTCATATTTATCATTACATACATGGAATTATATATAGTAAAAGTAAGGAAGAGATATATATAAGAAAGTAAGACTGTTCTAAAGAAAAGACAACCATTCACCTTCTGCACTGTTCATATATTAAAGAATGTTTTAAATTCTAGTATTTTCAAGTCATTTAAGATGACGCTAATAACCCTGACAGTTTCATACCCTCTACCCCAGTAGCACTGAAGTAAAACTTCTGAACTTGCACAGCCTACATAGTTTCACTTTATGTGCTGTATTGTAGGTTGAGCCTCCTCAAAGCCTATTTCGTCATTGAATTCCTCCAGCTACTCAAATGATAAGAAAAAACATTTACTAGCTCCAATTCTCACCTAGTTTATCCAAAGTCTGGTGAAGATTTGGTTTGTCATCTTTCAAACCATACTGTTTTGTGTCTCTCTGTACTTTATGTATATATCTTAAATGGTGTCCCTCAACATTACCCTGATTCACACCAAATCAATACACTTACTGTGCCAAATCATACATTAAGATTCTTGTTGATTCTTGGATTACTGTAATTCTTTCAAATAACATAGCCTGTGGACTTGATTTCAACACTCCATGTCATTCGCTTTCTCTAAACTACTACTTCTTTGCAAATTAAAAGATTCAAACCCAGCCTTATTCATTGATCCATTTCTGGGAATACTAATTGAAGGTCAGAAGGATTTAGAAATAATGATGCTTGTGGAAACTATGTTGATAATAGCAAATATCTGGATGAGGTAATAAAATTATAGAATAATATGAAAATTAAAAAAGACACTAAAATCATGTTGTAGATGGTGATATGAGCTCACAGTATAAGTAATGCTTATCCTTAAACTGGAAAAAAATACTTCAAAACACAGTAATTGTTAAATTGATGGAGTTGTATATTCTGCAGCACTGCAGATATATAATTTGTAAGGAAATGTTGTAATTAGTCTCACAGGGTGGCTTCTTAGAATATTCTTTATGAGTGAATGATGGTATCACTGCCAAGGCCATATTTGTGAAAAGCAATTTAAAGATACTTTAAAGCAAGAATGGAAGTTGGGTGATTCATGCTGTTCAGTTGGGGTGGTTTATGTACAAAACACAAGTTGTGTTTGTAATAAGCAGGCTACGCTCTCCATGGGAGCTTCCCTAAGTTTGGGTCTCTTGGTCTGAACTTTGTGTTGATTATTAATTACTGTCACTCATGACTTAGAAAATAGATTTCCTTTTGCTTCTGGAGTGCAGCATGCTCTGTTGCCAGTTAAATGTAAACAGTAGTTGTCATTTACAATAGCCTATAAAATGTTAAAATATGAATCCAAATGATGCTAACGCAGTAGTCTTTTACAAACTTTGCTTTTTTTCTAGAAAATATGTGTAATAAGCAAAGCACCAACATTACTGGTCTCTTTTTCCATTAGTGGTAATGATGTTGCAAACTTAGATACAAGAAAATGCAAGAAGGGATTTCTGTTGGATATGAGGATTTTTATTTCTATATTAAGTATAGGTACAGCCAGTAACTTCTCTTTCTACTTACTTCTTTTCCTGAACATACATATAAAGTCTAAAGCTTTTAAAGAAGTCATGAGAGAGGGACCAAGGGGAATACAGATATTAAACAGAGATATGCTTATGTAATTAAAAGTATTAAAAATTATATAAGTGCCTCAAAGGAAAACTGTAGGGTCTCCAGATAGTGTCAAATCATTTGATCTAGTAAATAATAAATATATTTAGTTAATTAAATAATGTGGCTGAGTGTATTCTCATGGTAAATATTCAAACAATATGAAAGTAAAATGCATAGCATTAAACTGTCCTAACCTAGCTGAAAGGCCCTGTTAATGGGAATCAGTATAAGTAGAATACTCTTTTATTTTAAAAATTCTGTTTAGTTACTATAAACACAATATTGAATATGCATGTAGAACTATAATCATATGGTTTAATTTTATATTGTTTAAACAGAAATGATGGTATATGTCTTGTTTGTCAACATTGTTTTATCACTTATAAATGATCTCTCACATGTGTTCATACAGTATTTCTTTATTTTAATTTGCTATTTTATAAGCCATAGTGTGGTATCAGTGTATATTTAAATATTCTTGATTGGAGGGAATATAGGTACTATTTAGTTTTGCTATTAAAATGCTGCTATATTATAATTTCAAATGTATGCGCTTTCATGCATATGTGTAAAATTGCGTGTGACTAAATGCATAGTAATATAATTTTAGGTGGATGAGTAGATAAGTAAATTGTGATTTTTAGTAGTTACAGTCAAATTGTCTGTACATTTTTACTGGTAATAGATACTATGTTTTCCTGGCAATTTAACTAAAATTAATACTATCAACCATTTCTGGTTATATTCTGAAAAAAAATGCAGTAAGCACAATGATTCTTCATTTAATTTGTACATCCTGATTACTCAAATGTCTTTTGTGCATCAGCATCATCACTGTTTGCCGTTTTCTCCATGTGATTGTTTGTGTCTGTATTTGTTAGCATGTCTCCATGTTTCTATGATGCAGGTGCAGACCTGTCCTCATACTTATGGGATGCAGAACCCAGAGGCTCACCCTACCACTGTATTTCAGTTCAAGTTTCTCAGGAAACACCTAGATGGTTTACTTGTTCTCTCCCCCCCCACCCCCCGCCGTCTGTCTGTCTATGTCTGGGTCTCTGTCTCTGTCTCCTTCTCCGTCTCCATCTCTGTCTCCGTCTTTTGTGTCTGTGTCTCTCCTTTTATTTACTTACTTTTTGAGATGGGGTCACAGTATTTCACAAGTTCTTGATGCTTGCCTGTTAGGGTAAGGTACCTGTCTACTGATCCCAGGGATCTGGCTGTGTCTGCTTCCCAGCACTGAGATTTAAATTTGAGTCAGCAGCCCAAGTTTTTACATAGGCTCAGTAATCAAACTCAGGTACCCATGTTTGCACAACAAGCACCTTATTCACTAAACCAGGCTCCTAGGCCTATATTGTCTGTTTCCTAGAAGGAAATACATATTTTATCCAAATCTGTAGATTAAATGTTATAATTATTTATTTTCTCATTTAGTCTTTAAATTGTGCATAGCTTGTTGATTTTTAACAAGTCTTTGGGTCCCTTGTCAGCATAAGCAGCCTTGTTCTTATAACTAATGTCCTGAAAGAATTCATAACTTCTTTCACAAGATTTGGTATCTTTATTCTTCATACTTTAGGTATCCGTGGAATATGATGTGTATATTTTAACTGAAGATTCTCACATTTCTGCATTAATTTTTAAGCCTATGGAATTTTAGTCCATGGAGTACTTTTTTCTTTATTGTTTCTTTATTGTACATTTGCATGCATGTCATCATCAAGTTTTCTGAGATCCAGAAAATTATAATTAAACCACAAACTTGTAGGTCATTATCATACATCAGGATTAAATGAATCTTATTAAGAAATAGTGGGCAATGATCAACCTGGATAGACGTATATTTGGTTTCCTCATTACTCTCATCTCTCCTGAGGATGTTGTTCTTTTGTTCTATGTGTTTGTATAGAGTATACATAAAATCGTCAGTGCTTTTAAGATTTGCACTAGGACTTTAATTTTCATTTCCTGACAATTTCTATTATTGATATATGTTCTCCAGAGGTTTATGAAAATTTGACCTAAAAATGGCCTTATATTAATGGTTCCTTTGTGTTTTATATATCTTATTCTGTATATTTTTGGGTTTTTTGAATATTTACATGTATCTTTCCAATCTGCATTTGCTATTGTTTTACAAAATGACTGTATGTGTTAAGAATTTTTAATAATGGTACTGAAGCTTTTCTTCTTTTTGGCTTTTGATTTTGCTGTGTCTTAGTGTAGAGTTTTTAAGCATCAGTCTTTTGTCATTCAGCATTCAGAGGGTCTCATTATTCAGCGGTGATGCACAGTGTTATTCTTTATTTTTGTATAGAATAGAGTTTATTCAGGGTATAGGGAGGGTAGGTAAGAGGGTAGCAGAGAAGTAGTGGCCAGTCATGACCATGTGGAGAGAGGGGGTAAAGGAAGGGGGAAGGGAAGAGCCAAGAGAGAAGCAAATGGGAATCAAGAGAAAGAGAGTACAGTGTTATTCTTTGTTGTGCATTATTTTTTTTTAATTTTAAGAAGTATACTTTCTCATCTGCCCAAGTTTAATGATGCTTCTGCAAACCATGTTCTGTGAGGTTCTGATTTCCAGTACCATAGGGGACAGTTGTTTTTCCTGTATCCTAGGGACCATTTGGTCTTCCTTTTCTGCGAATAGCTGTGACCAACTACTATTGCCCCTTACTGTGTTCCCCAGCACATGGATTACAGAATTGCCTTCATGCCCAGCTTTGATGTGTCTGTGGGCATCCAACTCAAGTTCTGCTGCTGGTACAGTAAGCGCATGGCCAACTGGGCCACCTCTTTCCATGCGCTTGCTTTTTAACTGTGTCAATATTTGTGTTTGAGATCCCATGTAGACTTCCTTTCAAGTACTTTTCCTATTGACTGAAAACTGCTTTTGTTGAATATAAGTGTTTTACAGGATTGTTAGGAAATGGAACAAGCTAGTAATTTGACTGTGGAAGCCACTAAGTCCCTCAAGAGACTAATGCTATCAGTTTTTTTTTTCCTAGATAAAGATAGATTCAGTTCAGAGAAAGTAATATTCTGATGTTTAGCTTGAAATGGGAAGAAACTGAGGCTTCAATCCAGCCAGCTGGACTTACCAGGAATATTTCCACAAACATGCTAACAGTGGCCAGAGACACTTGTGTTGCTCTTCATATCCTTTGTCTCAGAGGACATGGACATCAAACCTGCCATCGGAATCATTTTGAGGATTAGAATTTTGGAGCCATGGAAGCATGCCTATTTTAGAAAGTGACCACCAAACATTTCCCATATTACTTCAGCAGCCAAGTGGTGGTAAGAAAAAGATCTCCATTCATGCCAGATTATATTTTTTCCAGGTTAGCTGTGAGAGTTTAAGTCACTATATGTAAAATACTGAAATTATTATTTGTCTCATATTGTTTGCTTAAAGAGTGATCATTTACCTTATACTATTTCATTGGATGGACCTTAATGTTAGAAACACTTCTTTTATAAATATTAACATTTATGAGCATTAATTAGCTATAAACTTGAATAGAGGAAACATTTTTTGGAAGAAAATGAGGGCATAGGGTGGGTCCATTTTACCTACTTTTATGACTGAGATTCATCTCTTACATGAGAACACCTCAATGAAACCTTTAAACTGCAAAAGCTTAAGAATGTAGAAAAAAAAACAATAATAAAGCAAATCCAGCTTTTCGGCCTTGGTCCAGTACACCATTTAATCTAGATGCAAATACAGGTGATTGACAATACTCTGTCTAGCTCAGATTTTGTAAACCTAAGTGTTTGTGATCAAACAAACAAGCATTTTCATGTGATATAAAGGAATTCACAGTTTAGGTAACAGCTTTGGATATCTATTTGTGAGAGCTGGAGAGGCACTGCTCACAAAGCGATGACTTACACAGACAACCAGAGACAGAAATTTTATTGGGAATACGAATGCATTTTCTTTTCTATCATTTTGAGCATTCTAAAGTTTTTGCAGGTGAGGGTCAGTTTAGGAGCCTGCAGAAGAGATTCAGTGTTTTGATAGAACTGATTCATTTCTTCCATGGTTGATTTGAGTCATTTTTCTACAGTAAACAAAATAAATAGGTCAATAGTGCAGATGGCTTGGCATGAGAGCATGGTACTGTCTAAACTAGACTAATCGGTTAGCTTCTAATCCATTTCATGAGTTTAACATATAGAATCATTTGAAAATATCAATTTGATTTCCAATTTGCCAGGTCCTTTTTCCCCCTGAATCTCATCATCATTTTGATTGTACTAAGCACTTAAAAATGAGTAAGATAAACCATAATAATTTTAGAATGCAGACAATATATATATATATATCACCTATTTTAGAGAGCACATGTATCTTTATTTTCCCCGATAATGAGCTAGAAAAACAACAAATTAGTTTTTCAACATTCAAGAACAAAGGATTCTGGGCTGCTTCTGCTCACTGGAGCTATAGTCAGATGGCAGGAATGAGAGGTTCATTCACCTATGTAAAGCTGCATGACTTTAGGCAACTTTTGTAAACCCTCTCTGCCAATTTCTCTCCCAGCCTGTGAAGCACAGATAACAGTACCAGTCACTCCACAGGGCTGGGGGGAGCAGAGAAGGCACACAAAGCACATGAGCAAAGTCAAAAGAATGGGGGCTGAGTCAATGTTAGCCATGATAATTTTGCTTGTATGCATTAAGCTCTGTTCATTTCCACATTTTACAGTAAGGATAATGGACAAGTTTGACACATGTTAAGCAGATTTTGTTTTGACAAATACTTGAACCTGGCAAGGAAACATCACCCAAAAGATGGATTTGGTTTTCTGTCTATTTTTGTTCTCCTCTAAACCAGTGTAATATAGAGCACTAAAGAAGAAAACAAACCTTTTCATTTGGTTCTCAGGTTTAATCAAGTCTATGAAAATTAGGTCAGCCTTTTGGAAAGAGAAGGTATGTCTAAGGCAAATAAAGAATTGATTAGCAAGTCAAAAGAAACATCAACTCTTTTATTGTGTGATCTTTTTAATTGCAAGTTAAGGTAGACATGATCAAAGAAAGGGAGAATTTAGGTTCAGAAATTTTTCTTATCCTTAATTATGATACAGAAACATGCACACTTGCGCACTTCCCATCATAAACAGGCAAACTGTGCTTCACATTCAGTTCACATTGATTGGATTCTTTGATTTTGATTATGTTCTTTCTGTTTTCATTCTTTCCAAATAGAATTACTGAATACTGAAGTTTTAAGAAGGGCTAATGATTCTGTCTACATCCACTGACTGCATAAAAAGTTAAGCATATAAATAATTTCTTTTCCATGTTTTTTTAAATTTTTAAACAGTTATGCGTGAATAGCTGGTGTTCTGTAGAATTTGATGGACTGCTTTTCATAGTATCTTGATAGCACAAAATTTTATTTGATCTTCTTAAATTTTCTTTGTCGGGAATATTTATTATTGATAGATGATAACTAGCTTCTTCATTAAGTTTTAACACTTGAGTTTGTGGCAACAGAGCCTAAATCCTGTCAGGATGACTTATACCAAATCACTATACTAACTGCATTTGCCACAGAAACTATCAAAATCAATTGAGTTTGAAGGGTAGGGTAAAACAGAAAGAAGGTTTTCTTATACACTATCTTATACCTTACCATTTCTTTAAAATGTAATCTTTACAACATGAATGTGAGTAACACGGACTCATTTGAACTGCATATTGTAATTATTACATCAAAACTATATACATTTTTAAAAAACCTGCAGGGGTTTGAGATATGGCTTAGCATTTACGAGTGTTTCTGCTCTGACAGAAGCCACTGGTTCAGTGCAGAAAACCTGTATGTTGGCTCACAGTTATGTAAATCTTTTTTACACTCTCTTCTGACCTCTCTAGATACTAGATATATAGGAGGCACACATACATACACTCAGGCAAAACATCCAAACAACATGAAAGCATATATATATATATATATATATATATATATATATATATATATTGAAAAATGCTTCAAAAAAACCTCCAATTTTGTGGCTGGGTAGTGTTGGCACCTGGTATTTATTTCACTACTTGGGAGTCAGGGGCAAGTGAATCTCCATGACATTAAGGCCACCATGGTCTACAGAAAGAGTTGCAGAGCACACAGAGCTGTCACGCAGAGAAACTCGATCTCAAGCAAACAAACATAACACCCTTCAATTCTATCATTTCTATTCTAAATGTAGCATTACTCACATGCTAACTTATTCCACTGTACTTTTTATCCTGTGCTTCACAGCAGCAGTTTACAAACTTCATGAATGTGTGACTCTTTGTCTATATCCTCGCCTGGTAAAGACCTAGTCAAAACAAGGAAACTGTTTTTAAGTTTTATAAAGGCATTCTCACTTTGGAGACAATTGTATTAGGAACTCTACAGATATAGTTCCTATTAAACAAAGATAATATAATATATAGGAAACATGTTTTAAAAACAGCCAACCACTTAATATCTTTTAAATTGATTTACCAACATAGAATCATTGACAAAATATTTGTTGAGAAAATTTTACTTTCTTTGGTAAAGCAGTGAGTGTGGTTTTTAAAGCATATGTTATCCCTAGAACTCCACCTTTATTGATGCTTCAGGAAAATTTCATTGTTGACACCAGTGGCCCATGAGTCAAGACCTTCTCATTTTTTTTGTGACCTCTAGAAACAAGAGAGTCCTACCTATAGCAGCTGTCACTATAATATCTTACCTCATGGCAGTCCTAGTCATGAAGCAAACTTGCTTGTTAATACAATTGAAGGTTGGAAGCTTTCCATATCTACCTATCCTTCTTCACATGGAATGAAACAAGGATATAAACTACATGAAACCATGAATGGTGATTAAACCCAATCATATCATTAACAACTTCCAAAATAACGCATCTATTCAAATGAATCAAACAATTTATAACAGACCACATGCTATTATTTTCTAAGGTACCACACAATAAAGTAGATTTATTCTTAATGACTACAAACAATACATGTAGCATTCTGACATTTATACACAGATGTATGAGTGCTGATGTATAAACAGGTAGAAGGTGTAGTAAGCTGAGGCTGCAGTGTCCGATGAATACATATAATTTTAACATTCACTAAAATAACAGTAGTTACCTTGGAGGAAGGGAACCAACTGGCTTGATGATGCTTACATGATGTTTAGTTAATTCTCCTGTAAAGTTGCAGACACCCTTAACCTTCTACCATGTGTACATATCACTATCTCATAACTAATGAAAAGAAAGCAATTGCATAATAAAATAGAATTCTTTTAAAAACAGTAAAATTCCTCCCCTACTTTTAAAATGTATGTTTGGATGTTTTATTTGTGTGCATTACACAAATCTGTTGCTTAGAGTGTGCAAAAGAAGGTTTAGGTCCTTTAGGACTGTGAAATATCACTACAAGAGGATGTAAGGTGTCTTGTCAGTGTAAGAAATTGAACTCAGGTTCTATGGAAGACCAGTTACTACATTTAAACACTGAATCATCTCTATAGCATGCGTTCCCACACATATTTCCAAAGACATGTTCTCCAGAGAAACACGGGGGTTGGGGGGAATGGAGGAGCAGAAATGGCCCAGAAGAATTCCAAGAATTCTTCAGCACTGATAGAGTAGCTGAAACAGGCCTAGGACCAGACCAAGGAGTCATTGCAATGAACATTTGGAAAGAAGAATAGACAAAATGGTATAATGTGGGACACACTGTGACATATTACAGCTTCCATAAAAAGATATTGCTTTTCTCTGCAGGAAAGGAAGGTTGCAGGGGTGAACGGCAGCTATAAGGGGAGGAGGAAATTAATGGTATTGAGGTGCATGATGGGAAACTCACAAAGAGCCAGTAAAAACATTAAAAAGGTAGAAATTACAAACATATGAGTGAATTCAACTGAATAATGAATAGACTAGCAATGAAAGTTTTTAAAACACAATTATATAGAGAGAATTGTAGAAAATAACAGAAATGAAGGGTGATATAGAACCAACACATTCTAAGATCTTAGCTTTATTTAGGGTAGAATCAAAGTACTGCTCTAGGTTAGTGAGTTTTAACTGCAGAAAATATTAAATCAATCAGAAGGGAATAGGAACAATTCAAAAATTCTGAACTTGAAAATATCATGTGATTCATAAATTTAATTCTAAGAGAATACACTATTGAAATGCACAAACATGCACTCACTCGAAAGGTTCATACAACACTCACAGTTACTCTGTGTGTACTTCATCAGCAGTGGCAGAGATAATTTGTTAAATGTTCACATACAATATGCTAGAATGAGAATAAAAGAGCTGTGTGCTTATGTAAAATATTTCTTCCTAACCTACTGTTATGCTAAAAAAAGTCACAAAAGTAAAGTTTATAAATAAAGCTAATCTTTGGAAAAGTATTAGGGATGAGTACAGTGGTCCCTTGTAAGTCTGAACCACTGGCTATTCTACTATGTACAAAGACGTTTAAAGTTGGTATGAAAAAAGAAAAGAAAGGAAAAGAAAAGAAAAGAAAAGAGACTTCCATTTGATGTTTAAGGGCTGAGCCGAGGAGCAGGATTTCCCTTAGGAGATAGTACTTATCAAGGTAAACAGAACATTCCTCGTGAGGAAGAAGGTTTAATTTGAATCTTCCTGAGAAAGCATATGAAGTACTCATAGTCAGATGGGATGGAGGCAGTTTGAATAAGGAATAATGGTTAAGAACATAATAAATATAATACTGAAATCAAAAGTCAAATCTATCATTGGTTTTTAGATAGTGCCATTCGTACATTGATGATCAGGTTGTATACCTAAACATGGAGAAGCATGAATCCAAATCTTTCATAGATAAATTTTAAAATAGATAAAAAAAATATCTATGTACCTCACTACCTCCCTTTAATAAAATCATATGTAACTAACAGGAAAATATTAAAGAAAATGCTCAGTCCCGAATAGCAGTGGAACACAAAAAGATAAGCATAAACTGACTGGTCCGCACAATAGGAAGCTTTCAAGCTTGAGCTAAAGACCCCACTCACAGTTAATTAAATAGAGCATCTGCTCCAGACAAACCACAGAAAAAAATCCAAGATGGGGAAATGTCCCTTCTTTCCTAATTGTTTTAAGCTAGGAAGTCAGTGATGCAGAACACACGCAGAACAGTGATGCAGATGTATGAGGAGATTGCAGAAACAGACTGACCTGAGAGTCTTTCTCAGAGGTCTGACAGGTACAGAGGGGCTTCCACACTTAAAAGACTTGAGCACACAAAACATGTTTGATAATAACTTTGAAATGAACTTAAGCTAGAAATAATTTAAATTACTCCTAAAGAAGAACATAATGGAGAAGAAGATTCTCAATCAACAAACATGAGACATTGACAAGGTGAGCTAGCACAAGTGGAAAGCCTTCCTAAAATACTGATAGGGGTACAAAGGAGTCTAAATGATTAAATAGATTGGGAACTTCCTCTTTTAAGACACATTGCACTGAGAATGTCATAAAAATTTTGCACATTTAGCTTGGTATAGAGAAATCATTTCTATATTTCCCCATACTTGGCAAGAAAGAGATGTGGCATTATACTTATATCAGGAATCTTATTTTGGCTGAGAAAGCCTGGTCTTGAATTATGCTTGCCAAGAGAGTAAAATGATACAAATATGCATCCAAATTATCCATACATATGCATATCTCCATAACCACCTCCACATACCATGTTTGGTGATAAATAGACCAAAAGCTGGTACTATGCTCTTTAGATCATCAAATGATTCTCTAGCAGGGCTCCAGATGCACTGTACTTCAGGAAAATATAAGCCCACAAACACTGGTGTGTTCTCCAGAACCCATTTAAATCTGGGTTCAAAGGGATCTAAGGCTCCTGAACTGTGAGGATGTGAAGGATGAGAATACTCTGCCTATGACATGAGCCACAAATCTTGAGCATATGGAAAGGGATGACCTGCTGCGCTCCACAAATGAGAAATTTGTCTCTCTGGGCTTTTTAGTAGGTGCAGCGTGCAGAGATGCTGGGAAAGTGCAGCTCTAACCAGCAAAGCCTGAAGTGCCACACAGGTTATTCACAACACCTTGCAATTTAAGTTTGAGTCTGAATCTAATGCACTGGGAAAGAGGTCAATTGAAGCAAACAGAGGGGAAAAGAGCCCACAGCTGTTACTTTTACCATCAAACATCTCAACCAGGCATATTTCAAATGGGAGGCAGAAAAGGGTTAGAGGAAATTGTGTCATTTTCTTTCAAAGAAAACAAAATAAAAATATTATAGATTTGACAGGCATCAGAATGAGTAAGTTTTTGGGCAATCATGAACACCCAGCAAAGGAATCTGGTTCCTACAAAAGAGGGTTAACTGATTTTACTTTGTTGTTGTTGTTGTTAATAAAATACACATGACTAAAAGTCAAATGACAGGTGATGCTTAACTCACTCTTCAATGTTTTCCTTTTCTGGGGGATTTTTAAAGTTATGGGTGGTTGATGTTCTTTGTTTCTTTGTAAACTCTGAGCTATGCTAATCCTCTTAAATGGTGCTGTGTTTACATTAATAGCACCTGGAATTAACTTCATCAGGTGATACTTGTTGCCTTATTAGGTAACAGTGGCAATAATTTGGCCTTCTAATTGCTCTCAGGAAGAAGAGGAAACACCTGCGCTCTCAGTCACCACTCACCTCAAAGGCAGCTTTATGGGAGTCTTCATAAATGCACCATTCTTAAGCCTCCTTGGATCAATAATTACAGTCTTTAAATTCCACTCCTTGGAAGAAGTACTCCTCCCTTTCTCATAAAGTTATCTCTCACACATCCCTCTGAAATATATATCTAAATGAAATAATGGGACAGTGCAAACCTGTTTCTCTGTGGGTGACACACAGGTCTGGCTTTCTGGATAGGGGATGAGGTAGAACACGAAGACGGTACTGATGATAGTGATTAAAATACCAGCTTTGACAAGGCAATAACTATAAAACCTCACTGCCAGTAATAATCTCTACAGTACAACTGCAATACCACTGCACCATATGTCAGCGCGTAGCAATCTATTTCTCTGAGTGTCACTTACTTAAGCAAATTCTGGAGAACCTCTCATTATCTTTAAATAGAGGAAGAGGAAACATTTCCTTTGCTTTGCTGCATTCGTTATTCTAGGTCTAGCCTTTGGTTTACTTAATTTATTTTCATGAAAGGCATTATATAAACATCAAGCTATTGGACCATACCTGAAATGGACACATTTTATTGATGGATTTTGGGTTATTTATTTCTCATCCTGAATACTTACTTGTAAACATGTAGAATTGTTCTGTAATCATGTTTATTTTAAACAGAAAAATGTTTCTGCAATGAGGTTAAGAATTGCCCAAACCTTCTCTACACACACACACACACACACACACACACACACAATGTGTGTATGAGTCTTTGCATGAATACAAGAATAATTCAGTTCCTTCAGCTATTCTAACAGATGAGCTATCAAGACAACAGCTACAAGGCAAAGCATCAATTAGGTAAAGACTCTATAGGACTCAGTCATAAAGGTATCTTAACTTATAAATTTTTCTGGAGGATGACAGTAGGGGAATCTTTTATATTAAAGCTACGAAATGGAGAGTATGTAAAGATTTCCAGGCTCTACATTTACAAAGCAAAAACCACTGACAAAAATGAGTTGAGAAGGAGTGTGCAAGGGAAAGAATCACTTCCCATAGCAAATATTTATTGGAGATATCATGTAGATGCTATTACATAGACTATGTAATAGCTTGTGTATATATACACAGACACAGAAAACAGTTTCTTTAGGCCAGGAAGAAGAGTTGAGATCAGGTTCAATACAACCTTGGAACACAGTTGTCAGGCACAGAGTAAATTTAGCTACTTGTGCTCAGTGCAGCAGTGTAGGACAATACCAGAACAGGGAAGTGGGAAGGGGTGGATGGGGGAACAGGGAGAAGGGAGAGGGTTTATGGGACTTTAGGGTAGTGGGGAGCCAGGAAAGGGGAAATCATTTGAAATGTAAATAAAAATTATATTGAATTAAAAAAAAAAGAAAGGAAAATCCTTTGTAAGACAAGACTTCTCATTAAAATAAAGGAATTAATCTGGCCAAGAAAAGGGAATTTGCTTGTGTTTTTCAAGCCCTTAGTTCACAAATTCTATCAAACTCAATTTAATTTCCCCTGACTACATCCAGATAATCTCCAATTGGCCATATCTTATACGGAGCATTCTCAGGATTTAATAGGAAGATCGAAAGCACTTATATTATGTCATCCAAATGGGTATAAATGTTTCTGCTGAAGTATCAGGTAAAGTGTAATCAGAGCATGAGGAGGAGACAAGCAGCAAATTCTTCCCTTCACACTCCAACAACAAGGTGGTATTTCAAACTTCCCAGCAGATGGGGGAAAACACATGACAGCTTGTTAGAGAAGTCCAGACTGTTGAGTCCATCACGGCTCCCTGTTTTCTTTCTTGATAAATTCCCCACTCCTAGTCCTATTGTATAACTAAACAACTGTCTCCCCTGGCAACAACAACCCCTATGACAACAGAATGTATCTATCTAGTTTTCACTTCAACTCTTGAGAGGCTTGATCAGGCCTTGAGGAATAAGCCAGAGGTTTCCCCAAATGAGAAGCCAGCAGAACACTTTCACCTTCTCTGCAGGGTAGCATCATTTTCCAGTGAATCTCAATGAACACTAGTCACCTGCTCTTTTGTTTCAATATTTGATGTTACAGGTAGGGAAGACGTTCTCATGCTGTGAGTGATATATGTCTCAGTGTATATCCAAACAGACACATATCACCAAAGACTTAAGAGAAAGGGATGGAAGGAGAAATGGGTTTAGAAGCAGGAATTAAAATGTGCATTATTTAGTTTTTACACTTGTTACTCAAAATCAGATTAAAAAAGGTGCACACTAAATCAGTTTTTATATTCCTCTATCATCCACTCTTGCTCAGAGTAAGCCAGTAGTGTTCCCATGGAGATACCTCACACTGTTCACTTAGGGTTCCTGTTTTAATTAATGATTAATGCCATCTCTTAATTACAGAGAGTAGCAGGTTCAATAATAAAAGGGATAGTTGGAATCTTTGAATTCCCATGGCTTTCTTTTTCTGTCGGTTATTAATTTGTGGGGCTAATACTCCGTGTGAACTTACCCTGTTCAAACAGAGAAGAAAATTCCAAGACAAAGAATGCAGAAAATTTGGAAAAGATGTGCTAAGGTAAAATTCAGTTGGATGATGTGGACATAGGGAATTTTCCTGGTAAATTTCTCAAAAGTTTGGATTATTATACTAATATTTGAGGGGGACTAAGAAGTAATGATTTCGATGTTTGAATTTCTTACAAATCTCACAGGTTTCTCTCTGTTTTGGTTGAGGGATTGCTACATCCCTGAGGAAGAATGTTTGCTATCTGATTTATTAAATCCTCTGTGCCTATGATAGTCTTTACCATCCTAATGCAATAGTATTTGATGTATCTGAATTGTTTCAGGAAGGATTTGATTCTGATTTCTAGAACTAATTAGTAAAATCCATTATTGATTAATGAACTGATTATTCACCCCAAAAAATGTTTATTTCTGTATACAGTGCTGTTCCTGTCACTGAGAGAACAAGGGTTTGGGCATTTCTTTTCTCAAGGATTGTTTTTATCTAGTGAGGCCACTAAACATACTTCAGTATGTCTTCATTTACTTTGCGCGGTGTAGATTTCTTCATCTTAGGGCAATTCTGTCAAATCAGGTATGTTTATGTAGTTGCCCATCACCCAGGTTTAGAACAAATATACAAAGTAGACAGGTTGCCAAATCTGGGAGGATTTTCTCATTTAAGAAGAACAGTTTCAATATTTGCTACTGAGTTCCGTGGTATGGTCAAGGCACTGACCATAGACAGGTAAATGTAATAGGAGCTATGGTTCAGAAGAAAACAGCTGAGGTGCTATCCAAAGGTGAGAATGTGGAAGACAGACAGATAGGACTGACATTTACAAGGCTGAATGATGGAGAATCTTAATGCTTTGCTGTAGGTTTCAGAAGAACAGCTTTGTGCAAGTATCTGTTCATCCCTGTGATATGCTGGCACCTGTGGAAGGCACAGATGTTGAACAATGCTCTGGTAGTTCATCCAGAGCACCAACATTTGCATAGCATTAACTAAGAGTCATCACTTGGCCAGACTCTAAGCCCTTTGAAAAATCAGACCTAGTCCTTGGGCTCCGTGTTTGCAGAGCAGTTTTAACAAATATCTCGAGTCTGCCGCATGGAATCTCATACCTTCCATTTCTTACTGCGCTTGATATTTGAACAACCTTTTCATGCCTGCCATCTTCTAGCTTGTTCGAACTACCCTGGCCTCTCTGAGCAGGAATCCTGTCATGTTTAAAAGAATTGCCGTACTTTTAGTAAGCTTCCATTCCCTGCACATTGTCTCCTTTACATCTCTTTTCAGATATTAGTCCCTCCAGTTCCCTTGCTAGAACCAGTCTCTTTTTATAAAACCCTGTCCCGGTAGCTATACAGTAATTCTTATTACCTTAACCGAGATGCATTGCCTTTGGAAGAATGTCTTTTTTTTTTTCTTTTTTAAAATTTAACTTTAGGAAATAGTAGTAAAGTCTCCAAAGAAGGCTAAAACTTAAACATCTACATTATCACTGGCTGGAAATTAGAACAAATATATAGGCTGGTTATTCTAATACAGAAAAAGCTGTCCTAATGTTTGGACATTTAGTTGAAGGAATTTTGTCTTTCTAACAAAGCTATTTTGAACACTTCATGTAGAATTCTACTGCAAGGTTTCCATTATTCACTGGCTGTCTGTTACGTATTGTTCATTATGTCTTTGCATAGTTTTCTTAATTTCAATTTAACATGCTTTCTATAATTAACTTAAATGTGCATCAACATTTGCTTATGAACTTTTTCAAGTTGTGAAGAAAACAGAGAAAGTATTAAGTGTATTAATCGCTGTGACATTAATGCTAGGTCTTTACTAATTCAGCTAAGTCATGGCTTATTATTTCTTCATGATACTTTTGCAAGCAGATCTTAGAAATTTGGTTGATTTTGGTTATTTTATTTTAAGAATAGTTTATTCTACTACATAATATTCTCACTGTTGCTCTGATTTCCTGACATACTTAGCATCAAATAGGATATCCAAAACTTTGAGTTGATATATTTCAAGTATTTTGTGTGAAGACATTGGAAGCTTATGTAGTTTGTTCTTGGTAATATTAAGCACCATTCATATATTTAATGGATCATAATAAAAAGTAACCAATTTTAATAAATAAGAGTGAGTCTACATATACTTTGAAGCTACATTTCCAAATAAAACATGTTCATAAGGATTAAATGATAAACAATTTTTATTTGTCATGTAAACATTTATATCTATTAATATATATATATATACATATAATAGAATATACATATATAATGCATTTATAACAGTGGATATTTATAAGTTTAAGAACACAGTGTTGACAGTAATTAAATGAGGTCACAAATTGGAAATTCTCAGAAAATTCATTTTATAAACATATTCGGCCATGTATTCTTTAATTCATATGTAACTGATAACACAGTGAATAACCAATTGTTTTACCTAATTTGTAGGTAAGCGTTTCCTAAATTATCGAATAACCTTAAAAAATTATGTTTTCATTCCATTTTCCAAGACATTAAGGGAAATTATTTCTAAGTGTATTTTGCAGAAGAATCATTGAAAATAGTATTTTAGAGCAAAACATCAGGAAAATTTAGGACAGTGCAGGTGTTTATTCAATAAATTGACTTTTCGCTTTATTTTTTTAACATCTCAGAAGCTCATGGTAGCTCCTTGTAGGAAAGGATGGTTCCTGGGACCCTGAGAATCAGGGGACACATGCCTCCAGGGGACCCTTCATTTGAAATAAGGGACTGCCTGCAGTAGGCTGGAATGGAGCCTAAGTCAAAACACTGGGACTCTTAGGAGAGTCATTATGTGCAATGTGCAGAAGCAGAAAGCTAGTGGAACGGCTGAGTTAAAGGGTTAACTTGATTCTTTCTGGCCACTGCCTGGAAGATTTACCCATGTCATTTATCATTAGAGCTTCACAGGAAAACTCAGGTAGCTGGCCTCAGAGCTCTGAGCTCCAAAGTATAATAAGTTAAAGTTTAAATAATGATAAGTTGGCAATTATTATTATTTTGGCTACAGCCCTGGGAAGAGGGAAGCTTGAAACTTTTGGGGGGGGAATTATAATTCTTGATTCTTCGTGGGATGTGGTTATTCTTTTGAATTTGATTTGACAATGATTGTATTATGTCTTTTCTTCTCCCTGCCTTTGGAGTGTCAATAAAAGATTGAGACAAGTGAAAGGCTAGAGAGAGAGGAGTGAGTGTGTGAAGAGCAAGTGAGAGAGCTACTGAGGAGAGCACAAGAAGAACACCTGAAGAGCGAGTGAGGAGAGAATGTGAGGTGTGTGTGGAGAGTGTGCATGTGAGAGTGAAAGGAGAGCACATGTGGTGTGTATGTGCGATGTGTGTGAAGAGTGAGTGTGTGTGTGTGTGTGTGTGTGTGTGTGTGTGTGTGTGTGTGAACAGAGAATGCACAGAGGTGTGCATGAGTGTGAGAGTGCAAGAAAAGCACTTGGGAGAAAAGCAGCATGCGCAGGAGAATGCAGAGTGTGTGCAGCCTCAAGCTGCGAGCTAATGAGTGAGAGAAAGAGAGCCGAGAATGAGTGAGAAGCGAGAGACATTAAAGCCTTGAGAAATTTCCTGTCAGCTTGTACCCCCAAAAAGTAGTCTGTGTAAATTTATTATGCACCTTCCAGATATCCCTGCTTCCAGTGAAAGCTACAATCCTGTGTCAAGGCTGGACTCAAGCATGGTGGCGACTCCTGTGCCAGGGTAGAATCTTCTGCCATGATGGCAAAACAATATAAGAGGTTTTCCATAGACCCATAAACAGCATTAAATGACAATATTTCCAGGCTGTGATAAAAGATAACAGCTTAAATTATCTCCCTTGTTGCTGTCTAAAACCACCT
This sequence comes from Apodemus sylvaticus, assembly GCF_947179515.1. Lineage (NCBI taxonomy): Eukaryota > Metazoa > Chordata > Mammalia > Rodentia > Muridae > Apodemus > Apodemus sylvaticus. Next base: position 86,794,555 of record NC_067481.1, on the reverse strand, counting down.
AGGATCAAGCTGCTGGTCAAACTTTACTATATATTACAACTTCCTAAAATCTATATTTTCGTATTCTAATTCCCAAAGGATAAAGCTGGTCACTGTGAGTATAAGAATCTGTGTTTTATACATGGCTGCCGCTATACAGTTTGGGGCTGCCTATCAATGGACTACATAAGAAAATCTGTATGTGTCTTCCCTTAGGCAGTGCCTCTGTGACTTTATCCTCAAGTGTTTCCCGGGGTTTAATTTAATGGCATTCACTTGGCGTTAATAAATAATGGGAAAATTGCTAATAGAAAATACTGGAAAAAACTTTATAATATATGTTGAAGATATTCAAATATTGTGTTATTAAATACATTCTAACATGTTTAAAAATACTCCTGTTGCTCTTTCATTATCTGAGATGAAAATAAATTCCAAGACATAATAAATACAACCATTAAATACCACTGCTATATTTTTTTCTTGGCCATGAGCTCATAAGAAGCAGTTTGTGAAAATTACAAGGAAAACTACTTCAAAATCCACAAAAGTGTTCACTTTACCAAAATGTGGGGCTGAAGAAGAAACCCTCTTGTGATCATTCTGAAAGTATATTTTCTACATATCAAATTTATGTCCCTTTGCTCTTCAACCAAATTAGAAGCTACACACATATGCTACAAAAAGAGCATCTTCATGATGTACATTAATGTAACAAAACTATTGCACTCTTCTCTATCTGGTCTTTCCTCTACCTTGCTGTGCATTTATAGTCAGACTAATAATATAAATTCTAATTCCTGTGCCGATAGCATTGTGGAGTAATTTTTAGAACTGATGGCTTCATAGAGACATGCACGGAGGAGGTGTGTTATACCTCAATAGCAAGATGTCTGTTTTGATTGTTGTTTCTCAGTTCCTGTCACTCCTTCTCCTTGCTTTTGTCCCTGCCCCTCTTTCCCTTCCCAGATCTTATGAATCCCTTCTTCATAAGCCATTCTTTGGCCCATCCAGATCTTGACAAACCATTCTTCTGTATAATAATTGAATCCTCAGACTGACATATCACCCACTCCCATCCTCCCAAGAACAAAGCCACTATTCTCCTGATATGCCCTCCTCTTCACAAATGAAGGATAAATTCACTTTTTTTTTGTTCCTGTCACTTTGCTAAATTAGAGTCAGCTACAGTATTTTCCTGGTTTGAATGCAATATAGTCAATTATTCCAGTTTTTTGTTTTTAAAGGAGAAGGTATTGAAGAGAAGAGGCTAGAAAGTAAGAGTACCAAAATTAGGCAGCAAAGAACAAAGTTCTCCATTGTGTAAATGTACTACATTTTCTGTATCCATTCCCCTGTTGAAGGACATCTGGTTCCTTTCCAGTGTGTGGCTATTATAAATAACGCTGCTATGAACATAATAGAGCATATGTCCTTGCTATATGTAGGAGAAACTTTTGGGTATATGCCCAGGAGTGGTATAGCTAGGTCTACAGGTAATACTTCTTAAGCAAATGGATGATGGAAAATATCATCCTGATGGAGGTAACCCAATCACAAAAGAACACACAGGGTATTCATTCACTGATATGTGGATATTAGCCCCAAACCTCCCAATACCCAAGATACAATTCACAGACCACATGAAGCTCAAGAAAGAAGACCAAAGTGTGGATATTTTTTCAGTCCTTCTTAAAAAGGGGAACAAAATACTCAAGTGAGCTAATATGGAGACAAAGTGTAGAGCAGAAAATGAAAGAAAGGCCATCCAGAGACTGTCCCACCTGGGGATTCATCCCATATACAGTCATCAAATTCCGACACTATTGTGGATGCCAAGAAATGCTTGCTGAAAGGAGCCTGATTTAGCTATCTCCTGATAGGTCCTGCCACAGCCTTACAAATAAAGAGGCAGATGCTCTCAGTCAACCATTGGACTGAGAACTGTGTGCCCAGTGAAGGAGTTAGAGAAAGGACTGAAGGAGCTGAGAGGGTTTGCAACCCCATAGGAAGAACAACAGTAGCAACAAACCAAAACCCGCAGAACTCCCAATGACTCATTCACCAACCAAGGAGTACACATGATTTCAGTTGCATATGTAGCAGAGGATGGCCTTGTCAGGCATAAATGGGAGGAGAGGTCCTTGGACCTATGAAGGCTTGATAGATGCAACAGTGTAGAGGAATTGAGGGTGACGAGGTGGGAGTCAGTGGGTGGGTGGAAGAACACCCTCATATAAGCAGGGGAAGGACAGGGGGTTTCTGGAAGTGGAGAAACTGGAGAAGAGGATAACATTTGAAATGTAAATAAATAAAATATACGATTTTAAAAAAAAGATTGGTTCAAGGATGATGGAGTAGGAAAAAAAAGAACAAAGTTCTAAAGCAATTGAATTCCTTTAGCATTGCGTTGTCATTTTATTATATTCTTTAAGCTACAGTTTCACATTATCAAAAACTGACATGGGACAAAAAATAAAATGGATGTATATGAAAATGAAACAATACCCATTACAATAGTGTAATATTTTAATGAAACAGAAAAATATTCTTTAGTCAATTATGACTTTTAACTAAACCAACATAATATCCAGGCTCTGCCCAGTCACTAAGTAGATAAATTCTCCTTCCCCTAATGTTGAAGAACTGGGACATATGGAGAATGGAGAGAACAAGAAAATACAGACACACACACCTACATAAAAGATATCATTTTTTTTAAAACTACAAATTATAACAAGCTACAGTAAGAAGAAGCATTTCCTTAATCTGTGATTTTTGGAAGCTTTTTTTTTATCTCATTTGAAACTACACTCATCTGCACCTCTAAGCTATAGCGTCACACTGACACATATTACATTTCTTTCTTCTTTCTTTGAACTCTGGTCAAACAAGTATGCTGGTTTTCATATATCCTGATTCTCAAGAAAGTAGAAATAAGTTTCATAACTTTCTGAGTGTTATTTTGTTTTGCATGTGAATATTGATCATCCTTTATCTTGCTAAGATTTTTTTGTCAGTTTTAAATTA